>NW_026917126.1:0-28564 GCF_035046485.1 Aedes albopictus
TTTTGCTGGTGTTTCTTCAAGTATTCCTCCGGAAGTTTTTAAAGGAATTCTTTCAAGGATTTTATAACGATGCATTCATATGTGTCTCATTAAAGTTTTTCCAGGCATTTCTCCTGAGATTTCTCCAGAAGCTTCTCTTCAGATCCGTTCAGGAACTCCTGCTAGGATTCCTCCAAACATTTTTGCTGGTATTCCTGCGGGACTTTTTCCAAAAATGTTAGCATGAACTCCTACAGCGATGTATCCAGGGGTTCTCCAATGATTTCTCCGATAATTCCTCCTACAGTTGCTACGTAGATTTATCCAGAGATTTTCCTAGCGATTCTTTCAAGACATCCTGCTGGATTTTTTCCATACATATCTGCTTTGATAGATCAGGAACTTCTGCTGGAGTTCCTTCAAGATTTTTTTCTGGAAATTCTATAAGAACCCTTTCAGATATTTCCCTAAGAATTGTTCATGCATTCTTCCTATGATATCCCCAGAATTCCTTCTGGAACTCCTGCTGAGATTCCTCCAGAAATTCTTGCTGGTATTCCTGTAGGACTTTATCTAGTAATTTCTACAGGAATTCCTCTAGTGATGTCTTCAAATAATTCTGTAGATATTTCTGCAATAATTGAATTACTTCGTGCTCTACCTACTGAGCCAACCTACTGATGAATAAATCTAGCTATTTTCCTAGGGATTTTTTCAAGGGATCCCTCTTACGATTCCTTCAGGGATCCTTCTAGGAATTTCTTGAAATGATTCTCTATTAATGCCTTCAGTTATTACTCATATAGGAATTCCTCTAGAGATTTCACTATGATTCCTCTGTCAGATTTATCAATTGGTCATAATCTATGGATTTTCTGGTGGCCCTCTTGAGATTTTTCCAGGGTTACCTCTTGAACCAAAAATCAAAAATTGTCCTGGTGGAAGCTCTGATTTTTTAGAAAATCGAAATGTTCTACAAAAATGCTTCAAATATGCATATCTTTCATTTAAGGGTTGAGCACCTTCACCTTTCGAACATTTTTGGGACAGCCTACTCTTGATACTCCTATACGAGAATCTCTTGGTAATGCTACTGAAATTCCTTTAGAAAGTTTTGTTGGAAATTCTCTTGGAATTCATGCTAGAACTCATCAACCCATTTCTGCTGTGATTTCTCCTTAACCCCTTCGGGACGACTTTTTTCACCAACCTCGCCGCTGTAGAACGCGTCAATGAGGTGCAAATGAACCAACCGTCCTGAAAGGGTTAATCTGCTCCAGATATTTCTCCAGTACTTTTTAAGGAATTCCTCCATGGATTGCTCAAGCAAATTTGTTCAAAGATTACAATAGGGATTCTTTCAATATTTTTTCCTGAAAATGCTCCTGGAATTGCACCAGAGGTGTTTCTAGGGATTTCTACGGAGAATGCAGTGAGGATTTTTTCAAAAATTACTTAAGGGATTTATTCGGAGCTCCTGTAAAGGTTTTTTCACAAACTAGTTACGGAATTCCTGCAAGGATGTCGTGAGGGTTACGTATTGTAATTGCTCAGGTAATATCTTCAGAAATTCTCCCAAACATTTCTTCAAAGATTTCTCTAGAGATGTTTTAGAGATTAGGCTCTGGAAATTACTCGTCTTTACTTGTCAAAAAGAAGTTGGTTCATTTTCATTCGTTGAGACCTTAAGTTATATGTTATGATTTAAGCAGCGCTATGTATCACAAAACTGAGAAGTAGGATCTCTACCCGAAACTCTAAACCAACTTGAGCCGTGATGCCAGATAAAAGAAGAATCGAATCATTTGTAGACATTTGATTTAATGAAGGTAGACGAATAATTCACATCAAAAAGTATAGAGTTTCTGTTTGTTCATTTTGACAATAAAAATGTAAACAACTGTGACCCACCATAACTCAAAAACAAAATTAATTTTGTATTAATTTCATGGTTGTATGTTCTTGAGCTGCGATGACTGAAAACGAGCCACCTTTGAACGTTAGGTGTTGATGACAGCACAATTTTCTAAAATGTTAAAGTAGTTCTAAAACATGGAATTAAACTTCGAGAAAACCATTCAAAGCTTCAACAAAATTTCTATCTGAAATTCTTACACTGTAATGGTCTACGCTTTATTTCGAAACTCCAGGATTCTCCTAGTTATGGAATGCTAGAAATTTTAAAACTTTTGTAGAATTTTATATTTTTTCTATGGAAAATCGTATGAATTATACGGAGAAAATTGTTTCGTTGATTACATAACTTTACAGCATTTTTTAACCCGAAAACGCGATGGAGAAAAGTTATTAGTACAGCAGAAATTTGTTCGACAGATAACGCTGGCGATTTGTGATCGTTTTTTTTTTTTAATTTATGTCATATCATTCACCGCAACAATTACACCGATTAAGGCGAAACTGGAAGCATTTCCTCACTTTTTGGTTTTTGATTTTTTATTAAAAAGCGAAGCAATATTTTCAAAATCGGTTTCCGTGCACATGTAGAGTATGGATCAAGGTATCTTCTGATTTTTTTTGTAGTGGAAAATGTTTTTCATTTTTGCAGAAACCATTTTTGAACAAAATTTCACAAAAAAATGGTTTCTGCAAAAATGGAAAACATTTTCCACCTCAAAAAAATTCAGGAGATACCTTGATCCATACTCTACATGTGCACGAAAACAGATTTTGAAAATATTGCTTCGTTATTTAATAAAAAAATCAAACACCGAAAAAATGAGAAAATGCTTCCAGTTTCGCCTTAAGCAGACATTTTGACTGTAACTCACTAATATCTAATATTTCAATTATACGCTGAACTGTTTTTGAATAGATTTGAACTAATTGAAAAAAAAAACAAATTTTGATCTTTTTTATTTGTGAATGTTAACTTCACAGAAATGTTAACACTTTTCAAATGTTTGGCAAAATTGACTTTTTTTTCGAAAAAGCACGTATCCACATCAGACCGAATATACCTCTTCATCTGCACAAATTCATGCGGATGTTGGAGTGTTCGCTGGATACGGTTGGCAGAGAGTTCACACATTGGTGCGTGGATGTTAGGCATGTTTGTACAAACAATTGTGTTTTATTATTCTGAAGATGTGCGACACAGCTTCATTGCGTAACACGTAGGCGTTATCTGATAGATTGACAAATGTGTTTTAATAGCTGGAAGGAAGGGAAACGGCTTTTTAACCCGTTACTGATTCTAGCAATGTCTGTGATCGAACATATGAACGTACATGAGTTGTACGTATTTTTGGAAAAAATGGACAGGACTAATGTAGATAGTATTGAGAAAGTACATAGAAAGATACAAAGTAGGAGAAAAGGGATGGGCCAGGGATTGAACCAAGGAACTTCTGCAGTCAAATCAGAAGCGGTAGCCACTAGATCATTAAACCCGTCGCACAATGGGACGAATTAAAAAAAAAGTGGAACATTGGATTTTACGTCAAAACTATTGGTTTTAGCCATTTGATGTCTTCGTAGCAGTTTCTTAGTTTTTCAAGTACTATTCGAAGGTGTAACATTTTTTAGGTTAAGGTGGTAATACACCAAGATGAAAAAATATATTTTTAATTTGTGGCCAAAATCGAATGACCTCTATAGGAACATTGTAGATTAAGCTATTTTGAGAGACTTTGTCGAAAACGCGAAAATTCTATCTCCCAAACTTACAATGTTATGTGCACCAATAGAAGCATATGGTGTAACACCAGCTTAAAGAGTGTTTTTTCGTCATAACTTTTTTGTTTCAATTTTCTCTGGTTTACAATGTACGGTGAAGTTGTAGGTACTGTAAAAATGCATCTCTTTTTTGAAGCCTGCAAAACTCTATCTCATCATTCAAAGATAGTACGGTCATTTTTTCTCATTTTCAGTGCAAACTTCAAAGTATTGGAACTATGAAAGTATCAGATATTAGAAGCTAAATGTTTGCATCACTCAAACATTTACTCTTACACTATCGAAGCACATAACAAACATAACATAATCTGTGGTTTTCACAGCTGTAATCATCATATTATATTAGCATCTACTCGTAAAAAATAAATTAATTCCAATGTGGATCGCAACAGGCTGAAAAACGCACTATGGCCAAAACACCTGACTGTCCAAAACTGATGCTTCTACCCTATATGTTATATATGTTGAGGTCGAGGACAAAATCGTTTTTTTTATTCTTTTATCATGAAGTATAAAAACCCATACTTGTCAATTCTGTGTCAAATTTTCTTAGAGATCCAAGCTGTACAAGCAAAGATATAGCGTTTCGCGCGATTGCGGAAACAGTTCTCAATCGATTTCAACCATTTTTTTTAGTGTTCGCTATTCTTGTGTCGTATCCTTGAACAATCAACATTTTTCAAAAAAAAAAATGTGTTATACAGTGACCCCACACCGATGAATCACCTTAATTTTGTACACTATTTATGAATCACCATGTTGATCAAATGAGCGATCCATAAACTGTGGTCATTTTTGCCGATTCATAAATTGTGGGGTCACTGTAATTATTTTCATACATTTTGTGCATGGAAAAAGTGAATTTTTGGAAAAAAAAACGTCCCCGTTTGGAAACTTTATACATTTTTTAATATTCCGATCGTTCGAACGGTTTTCTTTTGAGTTTGTGCTTTCAGTTGAGCCGCTGGACTGTAACCATAGTTAATGCAAACCTCTTTAAAAAACACGTTTTACAGAAAATGTTACAACTTTAGTAATTAGTTCTATTTTTTCGTGTTCTCAAGCTGATTTTTCACATTCACAATTTTACTATGTATGACGTGAAACAAGAATTTAAAAAAATATGTCCATACTTTTATAAAAGTTCAAATTTTTCCTTCAAATTTTTCCTTCACGCCCCTCAACATATATAATAGCGTGGTTCAAAAAATCGTTTTTGCTCCACACCGATTATTCGATTCGTAACCAGATTCTATGCCTTCTTACAAAATTTGAGCTCATTCGGTTGAAAATTGATACTGCACAAGCTCTTCAAAGTTTGTATGGGAATTACTATGGGAAAACGATGTTTTTCATTCAATCGACCGTAGTATTTCCCCAAATGCCAGAGCGTTAGGTGACCCTTGTTACTTCTAGGTTTCTCTATCAGCTACAACTTTGCCAAAGACCGCATTCAAATTGCATGCCTCATTAATTAGTTACCGATTTTTATCCAGAATCGAAATCTTTACTCATGATTGTTAAACTAATCTGTGGGCATCACTGCATTTTGCAGTGAAACATAGTAGCCATGACTTCAGTGTGCTATCTTTAGCGCCATATGCAGCAATGTTGCCTGCTGGGAAGTTGGAGGATCATTGCTAAAGTTTATCCAGTTGGATACAAATCGATAACTAATTAATGAGGCGTCCGATTTGAATGCGGTCTTCAGCAAAGTTGTAGCCAGTGTTGCCACAGGTACAGATTATTCTGTAAAAGTACAGATTTTTTTCAATTTTTTGGTACAGATTCTGTACGGTACAGATTACAGATTTCCACCAAAAGGTACAGAATGGTACAGATTTTTTGAAATTGAGAAAAAATATTAAAATTCAAATTGTTTTATTTTAATACTGATATTTTTGTTTTCAAAGTTTAGAAATTGGTAACAGTATACTCAAACTAAGTGTTTTTCATAGTTTAGCCAGAATTTAATGGTCTTTTTTTGTGTATTTTAAGCGATTTTAAATCAAATGTGGTACAAATTTGGTACAGATTTTGGGTACAGATTTTTGGAATGTCTGGTACAGATAAAAAAGATTTTTGAGCCTCCGGTACAGATAAAAATGTGGCAACACTGGTTGTAGCTGATAGAGTAATCTAGGATTACCAAGGGTCGACTAATCCTCTAGGGCGCTTGGGGAAAAGCTATGGTCGATTGAATGAAAAACATCGTTTTCCCATAGTAATTCCCATACAAACTTTGAAGGGCTTGTGCAGTCTAATTTTCAACCAAATGAGCTCAAATTTTTAGAATCAGGTTACGGATCGAATAAGCGGTGTGGAGCAAAAACGATTTTTTGAACCACGCTAATATATAACCCCTTAAATCCCTACCTATACTTATGTAAAATGACAAGGAGTCGAAGGGTTGAATGGTAAGGATCTTGTCTTGTGCAGATCACGAAAACTGTCCTATTTTGCTCTATTTTGCCTATTTCATACTATTTTTCGTACTATTTCAATGCAGATCCCGAGCAGAAAAGAATAATAACTGAATAACATATCAAGGTACCTATTAATATTAAATACTATCATACCTCGATATCCCCTCCATTTGGTGGACATAAGAGGCAAAATAACAAAAACGAATATCATAATTTTGTATGAAGTACACCTAGAAAATATCAAGCCTTGTTATTTCAATAATTAATGCATACCTAGATTGTTGAAAGCTGAGTTTGTTATTTAAAAGATTAAAAGATATTGAATAACAAAGTAATAACAATTCCTACTATTATTTTGTACTTTTGTTCGACAACTCCATGATGGAATAGCAAAACTTGTTATTCAATAATTTCACTGCTAAATCAACAAATACCACATCAATACCAAACTCTGCTCAAATACCTCCAATTGTTATTGTGATGTTCTCAAAACTTTCGTAGAATAACTAAACAATAACAATTTTAGGTATTGGAGCACAGGTTGTTCTTTGCATCGTATTTGTAAGGTATTTCCTTCTGCTCGGGATGTCGACCTCTGCAGCTGATGTATATCCTTAGAAAACGTCATAAACTAAAAGTGAAAGTCAAAATGGATAAAGAGTGCAGAGTCGATTAACAAAAAGCATGGAGGTTCTTCGAACTGGATAAAAAATGGGCAAATGGGTCATTATCATGATTTGAATAGAACGATTTAGAGGATATGGTGTTTGACGTTTTCAAGGGATGTCCATCAGCTGAAGAGGTTGTAATCTTGGTTTTAGTCGAATTACGCACGGGGCACTGAAACGGATCGACAACTTATCAGTGCCGGGCCGACTCAGGACACAAGAGACTCCGGCAATCCCAGGGTCGGCTAGCTACTGAGTAATCAAGGGCTTTCGCGGAATACAAAAACTAACAACACGGGACCTTTAACGTTTCTTATATAATTTATTAAATGTTATTGTTGATGTATTATATCGGATTGCGAGCCATTATGTTGGTCGTTGCAGGTTCTTGAGATTTTAGTATGCCTTGTGGTCCCAGATTGAGAACCACTGAGCTTTGCAACATTATACGAAAAACATTATTACATCGTAACACTATAGGTTCTTGGAAAATAAGCTGGGCCTGTAATTGGGAACCACTGAACTTTGCAACACCACTATACTGCTCTATAAAATTGCCAATTCTAAAATAATGTGTACTTCTTCGTAGCACACGATGTCTGTGGAAAAAATATTATCGAAATTAATAAGTGTCGCTTAGTCACCCTCCAAATGGAAGCTAAGGATCTCTTCTTACATTTGGTGTTCAGAAGAAAGTGTTCCACCGGGGGCAAGATCCGGGGATCACATTTCCAAGAAATTTCAATTTTTTGGGTAATTTCCACCCAAAGTGTATATGAAAATATAAACTCTTAGATCATTTCACTTTATATGTCAAATGAATGGGAAGACTCTTAGCTTTCATCTGGCTTATAATAGTATTCTTCTACAACGTGAGCACTTCCAGTTCTTGGGAAACATGTGTGGCCCGTCACCAACGGATTGAGAACCACTGAATTTTAGTATCACATTCCTGGTGGTGCTTTTTAAGAACAATTCTTAAAACTTTTGCATGGCCTGGCTTACACAATTGAGAACCAAACAATTCATCAACACTATTGGTAGTAGTGCTCTCTGGACCGTGAATTTCAGAAAAAAAGATGTGAATTTAAAACAAAACTTACCAAGTTAATTGTCCACGAATACTTGAAATCCTCTTTTTGGCACATGAGCGTCGTAAATAGAGACTTGATACTTGGTGTAAGTGAAGGTTCAACTAAAAATGAGCGCAAATTGAGGTGTCAGTGTAATTCAGATTTAGCTTGTGTTGGTTGATCATTCGTTGAACGCTCATTTTGGTTATGCATAACACACAATTGTTAAACATCTAACTGTGCAAATACCATACATGAATTTGTGGGTAATTTTCAACGTATATACCCTTAACAACAGTATGTTGTTGAAACAGATATGTGAGAACATCTTAAATGGTAAGTTAACTTATTTTCGAAGTATTTAGATCGTACCAATCTTCATCAAGGGTGATTTAATTTAAAAAAAAAATCTTGTATACGTTAACAAACGGCTGGTATATCTTCTAAGGAATTTCTTTAAAAAAAATCCATGAATTTGTGCGCGTCTTGAGGTTGAAAATTGTAAAAAAATGCAACTGAATCTTTAGTTACATATTTAAGAAATTTGTTTGAGGAAATTCTTAAACATTTCCTGCACTCTTAGAAAAAATCATGTAAATTTAAGTTCACTTGGATGCACATAAAAGGAGCGGCCCGTTTGACACAAATTTACGTCTTTTATCACAAATAAAGTCGAGCTAGCAATCGCTAGAGCAAAAGTGAGAGATAAAACATGTGTATGTAAAATAATGAACTGGATTTGAACTCTGGTCCGCTGATTGAGAGACACGCACTATATCTCTCGGCTGTATCACCGAGTTGTGAGTCAAACGACAAATGTAAAACTGTTTCTACTTATCTGGTCAAATAGGTTTGTTGACATCTTGGGCAACCAACTCAAACTTACACGATGGATGTAAAATTAAGTCAAATTTGCCATTCGGTCATGAAATGTTTACGTACGTTGATGGTTTACGTCACGTGTAAATTCCTAATTTTTTAAGAGTGTGAACAAATTCTAAAATCAATCATTTCCAGAATTTTGCTAATAATTGTTGGCGAAAACTCTGTTCAAAAATATTGCAAAACGTTATGAATAACAAAAAAATACGAATACTTAATAAAAATTTCCCAGAACAAAGTTTCTCAGTTTATTTTTATTACAAACCGAAGGTAAAATTTGATGACTTTTGAAAAAAGCTGTTTTTCTTCCAACATTTTGTAAAATACTTGGAAAATCATCAACTTCTCTGCGTTAACCGCAGCTCATTAGATAAAAAGTGTCATGAATGTATTTCCCAAGAAGCTAACGCAATTCCAGTGCGCACAATGACCACGATGAATCACACCACCATCAAATGCAAAGCAACGCAGAGCACATGTTCCCGTCGTATACCGAGTCCGGTAGTTTATCACAATGGATCGTCACAATCATACACACTTCGCTCAGTCTCTCTTTTCCGCGCAATCAGTCTGAAAGAACGATCACTGCCACTGCCAGAGTGTCAGCCAATTAAGTGTAAATTACACCGACAACGGTTTTCATTTCCCCAGAAGAATCATCAGCTGAGTCGTGCCTTCGGACGGTTACGTGTCCATCCTCTTGGCACAGTCAGTGAGAGTGATATCATTTCCGCGCGCAGCCACCACATGAGTTGTGGTGATTCCCGTTGTTCTGGGCGCAGACGACGATCGCGATTTCTAGTTCAGTGACAGCGCGGTGCCGGATCGTTTGAGATCGAAGATCATCCAAGTCTAGAGCGTAGTGTGCCCCCGTAGTAGTGGAAGCAAAGACAGTGAAGACGGCGCGAAGAATGCCTATTTGTACGCTGCCGACGGTCAGGATCTACGAGGACTTTGACAAGATCAGTGCCAAGGAGGTGTACTTTACGGAGGCGGGCGACAAGATCACGGTGAAGTTGCTTCACTTTCCGAACTTGAGCCCGGAGGAGCAGGAACATCTACAGAACATGTCCGATAGCGATATGAGTGGCGGAGGTGGCCCGGGGCTTCCGTTGGAGGAGCGACAGAAAGCTAGGAAGAAGTCTACGGGTCGAAAGTTGAGTGCTGAGCAGCGTAGATCCAGCGGAAACCTGCGCCGGAACTCGAAGGAGGACATCAGCGGAGATGTTCACAGTGTGGCGTCCCGAGTACATCCGTACAATCACTATGGTCATCATCACCATCACTACAGCCACCATCACAGTCACAGTCACCACCATCAGGTGCGGACTCCGCTGGTTCAGCACCCGTCCGGCGATTCGAGCAGCGGATCTTCAACGCCGGCGACTCCGCTGCGATATCGGCTGCATCGATCGCCCTCGCCACGGCTGGGATCGTCCAGTTTGTGTCCGGGGTACGAACAGTACCAAATGTCACTGTTGGAAGTGCCGCTGCCGCGGGATTACGGCGATGCGTCCAGCGATGATCTGAGTTCCGAGTGGGACTCGGATGTGCCGGATCGGAGCGAGCAAGGAGCCAAGGTAAGTGGATCACTTGACGAACAGTAAAGTTCATAAGCGAATGATCAAATGCTTCATTCAGTATTTCATTGAACCAGTTTTCGAAAAACTTTTGATTGGCACTGTTAATACCAGGGGATAGCTTAAACCGGCGCACAAATTGAGATGGGAAGCTTACGCCTACATCTCATCAAGCCCAATTAGCGTGAGGCGTGAGGCGGAGCAATGTGGATAATTATCGCGTTCACGTGGTGATGGATGATCATCACTTACTGCCTGCTCGAATTGAATGCGATCTCCTCTCCAGCTCAGATTGCAGTGCAGTTGAATTCTTTCAATTTATGGTCTAAGCTTGGCGAGTTATCTTTTAAACGATGGAAAAGTGGATCATCTGATAGGCAGTGTTGGGAATACTCACTTGCTTCTATCTCAGTCCAGAAGCATGCTATCAAAAAATGATGTTTGAAGGGCTTTTAGATTGTAGTTTGATCTAAATATTGGCGGATAAAGTAAAGGTCGCAGACGCATACCAAAACCGTGAGAGAGCTGTGAGTACAAGGTGAGTATAAATTACACGAATTTTACTCACCATGTACTCACAGCTGCCTCACAACTTTGGTATGCGTCTGCGATCTTTACTTTATTCGGCAAACTTTTAGATTAAACTACAGTCTAAAAACCCTTCGAACATAATTTTTTGATAGCATGCTTCAGGATTGAGATAGAAGCAAGTGAGTATCACTCTTGCAAGTGAGTATTCTCAACACTGCTGATAGGTGCTTGTGTGTCGTTAACAATGCAAATATTTAAGGTTCTTATTGTCATTTGAAACTTCCAATAATTGAATCGATTTTTAACGAATACTAAGATCAAAACTACAGGGTGCGGCAGGAAAAAATGCGAAAAGTTCAAGGCACTATTACACGCTAAATATGGGATATATATGACTATTTTTTTTGACAGTGTATCAGTCAATGTCTGTATTCTAGCACTGAAAAATAAAAATGAACATATTTGATGTTTAACATGTGATAATGTAGGCCTTATAAGCGGATATCAATAAACTGCGCGCCCAATGGTCATTAAACAAAATGACTATAACAGTAACAAAATTAGCTCAAATTCGATGAACAACCAGACTACACTGATCCAGAGCCATGTAGTTTCACATACCAGTTGAAATAAGTACATATATTTGATGATATTGTGGAGAAAATCAAAAAATTTGTTTTATCAGATGCGAAATTTAGCGACCTGTGCGATTTTCTGCGGTTTGAAAATTCTGGTTGTCTTCATCTTCAGGCGCCGCCCTGTAAAGGTTAGTGACCAAAATGAGAAATTTTTTAATTAACTTTTCAGAAAACTAGCCTATTATAGATCATGGAACGTTGAGACATAGATTGGTTAATGTCAAATGGACGAAAATGAGGTTTGAAGTTGAAAAACACTTTCGCATTTTTTCCTGCCGCATACTGTAAGCTATGATCGATTGATTACTAGCAGGTCGTCACATTGGGGCATTTTTTTTATTATCGTACAAATTAGGCCGAAGGGTCTCAGATTTTCATGAAACTTTTTCCACATGCAGGGCACATGGATACCTATATGAATAAAAAAAATGAGAAAAATTCAGCCTCGCCTATTTTTCCGGAAAACTCAGGTGGAAATTTCTTGTTTTCCCCTGACACTACTTACTTTGAAAAATCATAACTCAAGAACAAAGAATCGTGGAAACCATCGTTTTTTTTAGAAAATGAAAGCAAATTTTCTCAGAAATACAAAAAAAAATGAACTGGACAAAGTTTTCCCAAAAATTTTCCACAGTTGTGAAAATTCGTAAAGAAAAGTCGTAAAAACTATGCCCGAACTCGAGAAGTACTTCCAAAAAAATATTTTTAAAAAGATTATTTCAGAGATTAAAATTTTCGAAATGCATTTTTTTTCGTTTTTGAGGTATAGCCATAATTCAGGAACGAAAAAAAAGTGCATTCCAAAAATTTCAGCAATCAAAGCTTATGAAATTAACTTCTCAAAACTATTTTTTCGAAAATTTCCCGCGAGTTCGGACATAGTTTTTCCGGCTTTTCTCTATGAATTTTCTCAACGGTGGAAAATTTTGTGGAAAACTTTTTCCACTTCATTTTTTTTATTCCTGTGAAAATTTGCTTTCATTTTCATGAAAAAACTTTGTTTATACGATGCTTCGTTCTTGAGTTATGATTTTTTCAAAAAAAGGCTTATATGGCACATTTGGACATTTTTAAACAAAATTGGCCATAACTCAAAAACAAAAAAAAGTGCATTCCGAAAATTTCTGCAATTGAAGCTTATGAAGTAACCTTCTCAAAAATATTTTTTCGAAAATTTTCCACGAGTTCAAGCATAGTTTTTCCGGCTTTTTTACGAATTTTCGCAACTGTCAAAAATTTTGTGGAAAACTTTGTCCAGTTATTTTTTTTTGTATTTTTGAGAAAATTTGCTTTTATTTTATAAAAAAAACTTTGTTTCTACGATGGTTCGTTCTTGAGTTATGATTTTTCAAAGTAAGTAGTGTCTGGGGAAAACAAGAAATTTCCACATGAGTTTTCCGGGAAAATAGGCGACCCTGATTTTTTTTCATTTTTTGTTCATATATCCAAGGTTGCGACCATTCATTTGCAAAGATTCACATTCATTTGCTATTATCTCAGTTCAGAAGCATGCTATCGAAAAACAATGTATGGATGAATTGTAGTTGTTGACCTTGTAGTTTTATCTGAAAGTTTACCGAATAACATTGGGGTCGCACACGCATACCAAAGTCGTGAGCGAGCTGTGAAGGCAACTTTTCACAGCGTGAATGTAATTTACATTCACCGCGTGGAGAGTTGCCTTCACAGCTCGCTCACGACTTTGGTATACGTTTGCGACGCCAATGTTATTCGACAAACTTTCAGATAAAATTACAAGGTTAAATTCATCCATACATTGTTTTTCGATAGCATGCTTCTGAACTGAGATAATAGCAAATGAATGTAAATCTTTGCAAATGAATGGTCGCAACCTTGCATATATCTATGAGCACTGCCTGTGGAAAATGTTTCATGAAAATCTGAGACCCTTCGGCCCAACCCGTACGATAATAAAAAAAAATCCCCATTAGTCGAGAAATAATTGCTCAATTATTACCCGAGCAGAAGGGAATGACAATAGCAGGGAAATATTTGAACAAAATAATTGAATGATGATATCAGTTATTTTTATGTTATTTACATTACATATTTTGCTAAAAACTAATCTGGCATAAACGGCAAACAAATGTCATAATAATAAAACGATCCTGCAGGACCATTTAAATAAGCTGTTGAGTTAATTTCAATAACAACTTAAAAATAGTGAATTTGAAAAATATTTCAATAACAAATTTTGAAAATTATTAGTAACATATTGGTAATAATAGGAGAACAAACTTTAATATGCCACAAAGCTTATAACTAAGTAGTAGTTCTTGAAGAAGTGCCCTGAGCAATTGTTCGAATTTTTGATAAAATCTTCGGAAAAATTCCTGGAAAATCCTTTGGAAAAACTTTGATGAAATTCTCGAAGAAATTTTCATGAAAATCTTGAAACGAATTTTTGGATCAATGATAAAAAGAATTTCTTAAGAAATTCTTAACCCTCTAACACCCAATTGTAATACCATTGTAAGACTCTAATGAGTATGGTTTCTAAATCAGCATGGCATCAAAAATGTTGGTCGTTGATATCAGTTCATTACTTTTGGTTTATTTCATTGTTTCAGCACTGAAACGGAGAATTTTTGAGAATTTTCTGGAAGCTTTGTGTTAGTTCTTCCTAAGATTTTTCCTGGATTCAAGAATAATGTCAATATTTCCATCAGGATTCAGTACTGATTCTCAAAAAAAAATACTGGAATTTCTCCAGAACTTCCTCTGATGATACAGCAGCCCCACGAGATTATTTTGCAATTTTTTTTCCAAAATTCGGCCTTTGATTTCATTAAAGATTTCGTCAGGAATTCCCTCTATGTTTTCTCCAGAATTTTTCAGATGATTTTTGCAGAAATTTCCCCAAAATTTCTTCCACAAATTCGTCGTCAGAAGTCTTTAAAAACTGTTTGAGGATGGCGTTTTATTTTTTTTTCATAAATTTCTCCGAAAAATCATCCAGAATGTTCTCCGTCGAGTATTCTTCCACAATTTTACCAGAAGTTTTTTCGAATAATCTACAGGATTTGTTTAGAAGATTCTTCCAAGAATTTCAACAGTTTCTCAGAAAATTTCTCTTAGAATCTCTACGAGGGTTGCACCAGGAGTTCTTTTAAAAATTTCTCCAGGAATTTTTTCAAAGATTCCCTCAGCACTTCCAAATGTTTTTTTTTTCGAAGATTATTCAAGAAATGCGCAGATTATTGCATTTTTTAAGCTTTGTGTTATTTCTTTCGTTGATTTTTTCCTGAATCCAAGAATTATTTCAAAAAATACTCCATGATTGTTCAACAATTCCCCAAAAAATTTATGGAATTTCTCCAGAACTTCCTCTGATGATTCCTACAGGAGTTCTACTAGATTTTTTTTTGTAAAATTCCGCCATTGATTTCACTAAAGATTTCGGCAGGAATTTCTTCTATGTTTTCTCCAGAATTTTTTCCGAAAATTTTTGCAAAAATTTCTCCAAAATGTCTTCCAGAAATCCGTCGTCAGATGTCTTTTAAAAAATCCTTGAGGATTTCGTTTTAATTTTTTTCATAAATTTCTCTGAAAAATCTTCCAGAATATTCTCCGCCGAGAGGTCGTCCACGGAATCTTTCATCTTTTTTTTTTTTTTTTGAAGATTCCTCTAGAAGTTCCTCCACAATTCTGCTGAGAATTCCTTCAAGTATTTCTGAAGAAAAGTCTGTTATCATTGATCCAGAAATTCATCCCTAATGCTCTGAAGTTCTTCCAGAATTTCACCAAACATTTTTTTTGAAGAATTCTTCAGGTTTTTTAGGAGATTCTTCCAAGATTTTCATCAGTTTCTCAGAAAATTTCTCTTAGAATCTCTACGAGGATTGCACCAGGAGTTCTTTCAAAGGTTTCTCTAGGAATTTATCCGAAGATTCCCTCAGTGCTCCCAAATGTTTTTTGTCCGAAGATTATTCAAGAAATTCTTCAGAGGATTTGTTCCGCAACTTTCATTATAACTGAATGCGAAATTGATGCAATAAAATCATTATGGTCGAAAAGCTTATAAAGCCCTGTTGGCATGTTATTACAGAAATAGTAAGAAGAAGAACTGACGCTAAACATGCACGCACATGCTCCCCACCACAGAAATCAACGTAAACAACGTAAATCTAGAATGATGTAGTTTTGATATCAAAACCGATTCATGTTTAAAGAATTTCTTTCCGACAAACTTTTGTTTTGATATGATTTTTTAAAGTTCCATTAGTTGATTTGATGCACCTTTTAGTTTCAATGGATTGGGCCGACATTTTGACCAGTGCCTTCTTTCAGGAAGCCGATCAAAATGTGGGGGTGGAATTGAGAATCATTTTTTTTTTTTTGAAAATGTGGACTAGACCTACTGCCCATGTATGCTTTTAAATTGATTGAAGAGTTCCCCCAGGAAATTCCCTTGGGAATTTTTTCAGGGTTTTCTTTGGAAATTTGCTGAAAGGTTCTTCTTAAAACTAATCCATGGGTTCCTTCAAGATTTTTCCAAGTTATTCCTCCAAGAATTCTTTTGCGGATTTCTGAGAAATTCCTCCTAAAATTGCTTCAGAAATTTCTGAAGAAATTATTTCAGATATACTATTTAAATTTCCGCCAGTAACTTTTCTCAGCGATTTTCCAGACATTCTTCTACAAATTTCCCGATAATTTTTTGTTGGAATTCCTCAAGGGGTTCCCCAAGAAATACCTCAAAGTGTTCCTCCAGAGATTGTTTAAAAATGTCGTTCTGGCAGAAATTACCTTACAGTTTCTTGCAACATAACTTCTAGAAGTTCTATCAGAGAAATTCTTCCAGCGATTTCTGTAGTAGTTCCATCACAGATTCCTTCAGAGACTCTTGTAAGAATTTCCCTATGGATGCCTCTAGGTTTTTTTTAATTTTCATTTTGTTTATGAATTTTAACTTAGGCTAATTCTTCACACTGCCTTTAGGTTTTTCCAAAGCTTTTTTCTTAGAAAGTCTTGCTGGAATTCCTACAAAGGTTCGTTCAGAGATTAATCCATATTTTCTCCTGGAATACCATCAAGAATTACTTTAGAGATTTTCTCAGGATTTCTTCCAAAATTTATCCACAAGTCATTTCTTGGAATTTCTCTAGAAATTCCTCTAGGAAATACTCAAAAGAAGCTTCTCCAGGGATTTCTCCAAAAGTTCCTTCAGGTATTATTCCGAGAATTGCTTCCTAAATTTTACCGATGACCCTTTAGAAGTTTTCCAGAGCTTTATTTCTTGGCGTTGCTTAAGGATGTTTTCAAGAAATAATTGTATGAGTACCGAAAAGAGAATTCTTCAGAACTTCTAGGTGCTCCTTTAGAGATCTTGAGAAATGGTACGAGAAATCCTTCGAAGCATTTCTCGTGAGGAGTCTCCAGGAGATCTTTCAGGGATTGTTTAAAAAATTTCACCAGAGATTCCTTCAAAAACTCCCGTTAGAAATGTTGGTAGGGATTTCTTCGGAAAACTAGTCGATCAATTCCTTTAGTAATTCCTCCAGGAGTTTTTTCTAAGAAAAATCAGAAATATCTCAAAAAAATTCCCTCAATTATTTCAGAAATTGATTCAGGGATTTTAGTACAGAAACCCTTCCAGAAATTGTTTAAGAATTTCTTCTAGGAATCTCCACAGGTTTCTTCTGGAGTTCTTTCAGGGATTTCTTCAGAAAACCCTAAGAGTTTTGGTTTAAAAATTAAAAGCTCTACCAATAATTTATGAGCAGTTTCTCGAAGAATATCTTAAAACATCTTTAGAGGAATCTTCAAAGGAACCTCAAGAGATATTTCTGACGAAATCGCAGAAGCAATTTCGAAATAAGAAGCTTTGTAAGAATTTCTGCAGGAATTCTTGAAGGAACTTCTTAAGAAATTTCAGGAGAATCTCTTGAAAAAGGAAATTTTATAAAAACAAATCTTTGGACGAACTTTTGAGCAAATCCTTTGCTTAATTTCCTAAAGTAATCCCTAAAATACAGAAAGAATCCCTGAAGAAATTTTCAGGGAATTCTTGGAGAAATCACTAATAGAATCTTTTTTCGGGATTCTATCATTGATTCATTCCAGTTTTCCTTCATAAATTACTCTTGGAATTCCTTCATTGATTCGTCCAGGAATTCCTTCATGGAGTTCTTCCGGGAATCTTGGCATTCCATTAGGGGTTCTTCCCGGGATTACTTTAGGGATTCTCCTTCAGGATTTCTACAGGGGGATTTCACCAGAGATTCTTCCTGGGACTTCTTTATTGGGCTTCCTTATAGGATTATATCTGGGATTCCTTCAAGCTTTCTCCCAGAATTTTTCCCATTATTCCTTCATGATATTCGTCCGGATTTTTTTTTCATGGATCATGGATTTCCTGGAATCCCATTACGGAATCTTCCCAAAATTAGTGCATTGATTTCTCGCAGGATTCCTTTAGAGATTCCTTCCCAAAATCATTCAGGGATTCTTCCTTCTTCCTAGGTTTCCTCTTGAGAAATTTACCTCACAATTTATTTAGATATTTCTTATGGGGATTATTTTTGAAACTTTTGAGAGATTACTTCAGAAATGTTGCTCGTCATTTCTTCTTATATATCCCAATATTCTTACCCCGGGATTTTTTAAATTACTTTTCAGCAGGTATTTCTCTCGGGAGTCTTGTAGGGATTTCTCCTGTGTTTCCTTGAGTGGCTTCTTTAAGGATTCCTTTCGATATTTATTCTTCATGAATTTCTTCAACGCGTTCCTTCCGGCATTCTTACAGGTATTCCTCCAGTTTCATCTTAGAAATTCCTTCATGAATTCCCCTTGGGATTTCTTTCTAGATTTCTCTAGGGATTTCTTCTTGGATTCCTATAGCGAGAACTGCAGTATTCTCTTAGAGATTCCTCATGAGATTTTATTTTCAGGGAATGTTCCAGGATTTTTTCAGAGACTGCAACCGAGATTCCGGCTGGAATTTCTGCCGGGATTCTTCCTGGCATCCACGAATCGTTCCGGGATACCACCCGGTTTTCGTTCCGGGGTTTTTCATACGATTTCTTTTCCGGGATTTTGATTGAGACAGGGATTTTTCAGATAAAATTCCCGAGATTCCTGCAAAGATGAATACTCCATGTGGGAGTAAGGAGATTTTTCGATTATGAAAAAAAAATGTTACAGGGGCAGGAAAATAGTTTAAAAGTTGTGCTAAAATAGAACCTGAATTGAATTGAAAGCTAAGCAACGATCGATTGATTACTAGTAGATCATCACATTGCTCGTGAGATAATTGCTCAATGATCAATGATGCTCACTTGATCCTTCACACCCTTCAGGTCTGTAGCTATACATGCCCGATGCACTTGCTAAATCCCCTCTCGATTGATTGTTTATTTCTACGATCGATCGAGCAACAGCAAATCGAGTTTCAACAAGTACAAATGCACTAGCACCGATCGACGGACACTAATCGTTTGGAGATTGGTTGATTTGCCCACTTAAACTGAATCCGGGGTTGAAGGCGCAGTTAGTAAATACTTGATGCTGATTGGTGACGATGATCATGAAGAACGATCGCAACGTCACCGATCGATCGTATGCTTGCTGTTAAAACAGTGACGTTTGTCGTTTTCCCGGAATCAACTGCTAATCATGATGACGTTAGAAATTGGCTGATTAGCCTTAAAATAGTGACGTACAAGTTTTACGCTCCCTGACGACGATCCTTGAATAAACGATTGATTGATTAGTTTGTTGAAATAAACCTAGCTCCGGTCCGAGTCAATCAAAGGCGCTCTCGGCGGTTGTTTTGATATGGAGAGCTATTTTACGACTATGTTTTAAAAAGCCAACACGAGCCTATCTGATTCGATTGGCAATCTTTAATTGAATTCGGTTTAAGTCAAGCTAACTGAATCCAAGTTCTTCGCGTATTTTTAGAAAAGACTCAATTAAATGTGTAGCCGAATGAGCAACGATTGAAGTTTTCCAGGCAATTCGTTGATCCAACTTTTATTGCACGTGTTTTACGTGTCTAACGAGGCACCAAATGATATGATACTCGGTTATTGCATGGTAGAATCAATTAAACTCAGGTTACACAGTGATTACATAGCATTTCTATAAGTAGAATGTTCAGCTAGTGGAACATTCCAGTATTACACAACAAAATGGGCTTGTTATGAATGGAATGCAATTTGAAAAGAATAAATCACTTTAGCTTACCATATGTTTTTTTAGCTTAAACTGAGTACACATGCAATTCCGATCAAAATTTTTGAGACATCCTCTCAAAATCAAATCATGGTAATATTCAAACCCATTAATAAGCATATCAGCGGGTAAATGTCCGTCAGATTTCAAAAGTCCAGATCTCATTGAAAAA
This sequence comes from Aedes albopictus, assembly GCF_035046485.1. Classification (NCBI taxonomy): domain Eukaryota; kingdom Metazoa; phylum Arthropoda; class Insecta; order Diptera; family Culicidae; genus Aedes; species Aedes albopictus. The sequence goes on from NW_026917126.1 coordinate 19,845, forward strand.
AATCAATGAAACTTTAATAATGTTTTAAATTAAATAAAAGGTTTTTAATGTTCAAAATCTTTATTTAGAGTTGCAACATTTTCAAAAGTATAACTTTTTTTAACTCCATTGCGTTTCCTGTGACACTAAAGTATCACTGGAAATTGAGTCGATCAAATTTCTGGATGGCGTAGTATAAACTGTTTTCTATTAGCAGTCAGTGGTGTCATCGAGGTTACTCCAAATTACTCACGAGTAACCACCTCTACACCCAAGTAACCATATGGCACTATTAGTTTCCTTATGTGCTAATAACGCTGTTGAAGAGCTGACAGGCTTTATATTCTACGTGTAATAACCCTATAAGTCCAAGAAGGTGAAATTTAGTGCTAATTAGCTATTTATAGTTACTTGGGCAGATGAAAAAAAAATCTCCTAGTATGGCAATACGCTTCTTTGAAGAAGTTGTCGTCTGTCGTTCATGAATAATTTTACTTAACCCCCGAACTGTCGCGTCTTCAGGTGAGATCTTTCTGATTGCACTACTATATTGGTACTGTTGTTGGGTGTGGCAATGGGTCAGAGGGGCTAGATTGGGTCAAAACATTTTCGGAAAATTAGTAATTTTTTGATAAATCTTCGAAAAACTCTTGAAAATGAGGCCTTTTTAAAATGCCATTTACGAGGCTCGATGATACATCACACTTTTAAGTGGACTTATTATTTTTAGAATCTCAAACTCATATTCATCATATAATATATTATTCGTAAGTAGTAACAACCTTGACAGGAACTTTATCAACTTGCTTTGTTGTCAAAGCGGAACAAGTTCAGTTCCCTTGACCTATTTTCACCCTCTCGAAGGGGTGAGAATGGGTAAATTTTCTCACACTTGTAGTTTTAAGAAACATTGATGAACTCTAAACATTTTTCATCATTTGTGCATGCATTGCCAAAATCACATTCCAGTGATCAAAGGACTTTTTCATGCAAAGAATCAAAATTTATTGGGCAATGAATGTGAAAGTATTTTTGACCAATTCTCACCCCCAACGACGGTATATGACTACATATATATTGAAAATTCATTATTTTCAACATCCTCTTATCTATTGGAAGCTGCTTTAGTTGTGGTCTCTTTCTTGGTGATTGGATTTAATAAAAATGCTTGCAAGGACTTGGCCAGGTATGTGCAGCTGAGTGGCGTTTTATCGCCTCAAATATGTTATTACTCAAATTTAAATCAACCTAAAGTGACTCCCACGCCTGAACATTGATAAACACTATTGATTTAGTGCGAAATCAATTGAACTTTTGATAAATTCCACTATAAATTAAAAAACCTTGCGTTTGAAAGCAATTTTACTTGCAAGTTAAGCTATTCTTATGGCAAATAATGCTTTACGGTGCGAAATATGCATCAAAATTTTAATCTTTAAATCAAAATTGTTTGAATTATTTGGAATAAAGAAAAATGGCAGCACTGGATTTTCATTGTCGACGAAATCGAACGATAAAATAACAAGGCAGACGACTTTCTGTTGTCACATCCTATCCTAGGTTTAAGCTATCTTTGGAAAAGTTTCTTCATATTTTTGTGGTCCAAATGGTTCTCAAGATCAAATACCATATAAAGCAACAAAATGTTCTAAAACTTGAGAAACATTTAATTCTGAACAACCTTTCTGAAGGAATCATGTTGCTATCTCTCATGGTTTCAGAGACTACTTTTAAAGAAAACAAAAAGAGTGACACCCGAAAACAAAAAGTTTTCTTTCGATAACTTTTTATACATTGATTTTTAGCAAAAACTTTGTTCCGAGCAGTTTTAGTGCATTTAGTTTGCAACATTTTCTCCAAAGACAGCAAAGTTCTATATAATCAATTTAAAAAGTTATTCATGATTTTCTTCTAAAAATGGCTTATTTTTGACACTAAATAACTCAGAATGGCACAAGCCGATTTCAAATCTTTTAGTTTTTACGTACAGCTATCTAACAAGTCCAGGTTCATCATCAACAAAAAAGGTGTTTTTCGTTAAAAGCGTTTAAATTAATTTTGAAAATATGGAATTTTTCATAGAAAAATGGTCATAAGAACGAAAATATAAGAGATACGAATTTGTTGCTTTTGACAAAAATGTATGATATTGAAAGTTTTAAAAGTGTTCAGAACAAAGTATTCCGAAAAAAAGACGAGATTGGTGGTCTAATGGCTACCGCTTCTGATTCATATGCAGAAGGTCCTGGGTTCAATCCCTAGCTCGTCCCTTTCCTCCTACTTTGTATCTTACTATCTACTTTCTCTCTCTTTCTCCTACATATACATCTCATGTATATCCGTATGTTCGTAGCGATCGCTTGAACCAGAAACGGATTTGAAAAAAGCCGTTTCCCTCTCTTCCAATTTTCATCACAGCACAGTGTTAATCTATCAAATAACGCCTACAAGATATGCAACCAAGCGAACTGTGCCACTTCACAGTAATCTTTACGTAATCTATCACTTCACGCCTGGCATCCATGGGCCAATGCATGAACCTTGTGCCAAAAATAGAGCATTTCCCACCAACACAAGACATCCGCATGGGCTTGTGTAGGTGCAGAGGATTCAAAGGCCTGTTGGCAATAAGCGATTGCAATCATCACTTCCCTCCCCTTCCCTACATTGCCCTGCAACCTGACGCAGCAGGCGCCATTGTCACCTAAAAATACAAGACCACCAACGCTCACACACTGAAGATGCCTGTTATTCCCAAGCAACTATTTCATTGGTTTCTTGTGTGAGTGCAGCTGATCTGGCGATACTGGAGTTGCAACTGCGGGTGGTCAATAAAGTTATGTTAAAGAACGAAGTATTCCGAAAAAAATCAACCAATCAAAACCCGTTTCTTCTTAGGAATTTCGACCAGGAACTAAAATCTCTTAGAAGAAACGGTTAGCTTGCGCCATTCTGAGATAGGGTCTGGGACCATTTGGGCAGGAGCACCTATTTTGGGCACTTGCTGCTATAACTCAGTCAATTTCAAACCGATTGACATGAATTTTTGCACATGGCTAGATACTGTGAGTATCTGATCGTGTCCCAAAAATCAAGTCAATCGGTTCAAAAATTACTGAGTTATAGAAGCAAGTGCCCAAAATAGGTGCTCCTGCCCAAATGGTCCCAGACCCTATTTAGTGTAAAAAAATAAGCCATTTTTCGAAGAAAACCATGAATAATTTTAAATTGAGGATACAGAACTTTGCTGTAATGCTAATAATTTAGGCGTAATTATTTTTCCTCTTAAATACGGCCCCCGGACCATTGTGCAATGTCAATGGATTTGGATACATTCAACTTTGTAACTCCATCCAAGACTTGTGCAAGTATTAATGCTATGCTAAGGGTATTCTTCGAAGATTATTATTATTATTAGCTTTATTAGGGAGATTTTCAGCCCGAAGCTGGTTCATCTCCAAAACTTCGAAGATTATTTTTAAAAACTCCTGGGATTATTTCAGGAATTTCACTGGTTTACCTCCAGATCAGAGATGCCATATATAAAGATTTTTCTGTATTATACAGATTTTTGACCCACTATATAGACAAGATACGGAGTGCAGAAAAAAAACAGATTTTTAAAATGTGATACAGATTTCTCCAGAATGCATACAATTTGAAGATATTTTCAGTAAATTAAATGAAAACTTTATAAACTGCTGCTTAAACTAAAAAGAATTTGTGAGAATTTGTTCATTTTCACACATGTTTTAGAAAAATAAATACCAGTAAAAATTAAAAACCGTCAAAAAATAGTATATTTTTTTAGTTTTTATTGAAATTTAGGACTCTTGGTGTCTGCTATACCCTTAAAAACGGCGATTCAGAAAAACCTGTATTGATACAGATTTTTGATAAAATAATCTGGCATCTCTGCTCTAGATATCCCTCCAGAAATTCTTCCATTTCAAGTATGCCTACAGGTATTCCTAAAGGAATTCGACTGGACATTTCTGCAGGATCAGAAATTAATCCATGGATTTCTTCTGAAATATCTTCAGTGACTTGTTCTGTGTTTTATAGATTTCTACAGAAATGTCTTCAATAGTTCTTCCATTGATTTTCGTTTAGAAACTCATCTATGAATTTCATCAGAAATCCTCTGTGGTTCCATCAGAAATATCTCATGGGATTCTTTCAGAGATTTCTTCAGGGATTTGTTCCAGATGGTTTTGCTGAAATTTTTCAAAAATATTGGAGGAATTCTTGAATAAGTCCCTGGAAGAATTTCTGAAAAAAATAGCATGGAGAACTTCGGCGATATTTCCGGAGAATTCTAGAAGCAAATCTAGAAATTTTTTTGAAGGGATTTCATGGCGAAACTCTCTGTCTTATGTCGTTGGAGGAAGTCTTTAAGGAATTCTTGGAAGAATTTCATGAGAAACTTTTGGAGGCATCCTAAAAGTTATTTTAAGAAAAAAATGCTATGAGAATATTTTAAGAAATTTCTGGAGAAGGTTTTGAAAAAAAAAATCCTGCAGATATTTCTAAAGAACACGCTTATGGTGAAACTGCGTGCATTTCCTCATTTTTTGGTTGTTGATTTTTTTTAATAAAGAACGGAGCAATATTTTGAAAATCGGCTTTTGAACATATTTTCCACCAGGAAAAAAAATCAAAAGATACCTTGATATATCTTCTGTATATGTGTACGAAACCTAATTTTGAAAATATTGCTCAGTTATTTATTTAAAAAATTAAAAACTGAAAAATTTCTCGTACAATTTAATAACGGATTAGTAGACATAATCCCTGAAGCAATTACTGAAATGATTTTCGGAAAGAAACACTGCAGAAATTTTAGAAAACGCTAGTGGAGCAATTCTTGAAAGAATCACTAAAGAAATTTTTGAAGAAAAATAGTTTGTTGAAGGAATTTTAAATTGAATGCTTGAAAGAACCGGAGAACTCTAAGCGGGAATTCCTATAAGAATTTATTGAAAATTTTCTGCAGAAATGTAAGAGTAATATCTGAACGATTTCCTGAAAGAATCTCAGGATATATTCTTCGATGATCATCCATACAATTTCTGTAGAAAAAAATCCCCGGAATTTTTTAAACAATCCCTTGAGGATTTCTGTACGAACTTTACAAGAATCTTTTGAAAATTCTGCAGTAATTTCATGATAAATACCAAGGATCAATTCCTGGAGGAATTGCTGAAAGTATTCCTAAAAGAATATATCAAGAGATGCCAGTAAGAACCTCTGGAGGGATTTCAACAATAATTTCTGGAGAACGTTCTGCTTTCTGAAAGAACCACAATACACTGTGTTGGGCATGATTTCTTCCCCTTACCTAAACCCAACACTAGCCAATAATGATTAGTAGGCAGTATTGTCGAATTCCATGGTTCATGGCAGCAGCGGCGCAGTAGCACCTTCACCACCCCCTTATTGTTAAATAAAGTCGCACACAAAGCCCCACTGACGTCAATAGATATAAAGTTCGCACCATTTTTTCGTGAGACTTTCGCGCCGCTGCTGGATCTGATGGATTACCGCTGCGCTGCGTTGTTCTCGTATTGTTGATGGGCTTTTGCACCCGAATGTGTATTCAATTCAGATCATCAACCAGCAGTGTCATCCATTTAGCGTATCGTCGCAAAGTGGAGCATCAAGTGGAGCACATTTGCGGTGGCATGGCGCATGTCACGGACGACGCGACGCGGTTGTGGAAATGTAGCACTTTGAGAGAAGAGGGACCTATGGAATGTTATTTTTAGAATGACGAAATTCGAGAAACGATTCGCATATATTGCGGTTTTCAGCCAGTCAGTGTGTTTGGAATTCGAATCAACAAGTGCGAGATCAATTACCACCACCAATGACGTTCGCTGGGAGGTACAGTTGGAATTTGGTAAGCGAAATACTTAGAATTTGGATGCAAAAACTTCAACATTCTATGTTGCAATTCATACAAATTCACCTATGTAGAGACCCTATGGGACCGAAACTAGGGTGGCAAACGCACGAGTATTTAGTAAGACCATGCCGAGTTTGTTTGGGTTAGATCCCTGATCGGTTCAGGAAGTTTTCGTAATGGAAATTTCCTTCATAAAGTGATATGTAGTTCCAAATGGGGTATTGAAGAAATTTATATGAATTTTAACTTAACAGTTCAAAATAATTTCTTCTACTATCAAAAATAAGTCTGCTGAAGTCTCTTCGGGAATTCTATTAAAAGCGTTTCTAGGAATGCTTGCAGTACATCCTCCGATAGAACGATTGCCTACAAAAGTTTCCCGTTCAATTCCGCCAAGAAGTTCTCCAGTAAGCTGCAGTGGTTTTTCAAGAAGTTCACAAAGAAAATTTCCTGGATTTTTTTTCCAGATTTGCCTCAAAGAGTTTTCTAGGAATTGCTTCGAAGATAACGTTTGGAAATTTCTGTAAGAGCTTCTTCAACCATTCCTCCATGAAGTTGTAGAGCTGATTTTTTGAAAAGTTCAACGCGGAAACCGTTTAGACTTTTCTATGAGAATTTCTAGCATTTTTTTTAGAAACTATATTTTTTTCCTCCCCGTTGTTGTGGAAATTAGGCCACTGCGTCCAAGAAGCTGAACTTTAGTGGCATAATCTTCATTTCGTTAAGAATTTCTTCAGGTAATCCTCCAAGATTAGTTCCTTCAGTGATTTTTCTTGGAGTTTTTCGGCAGGAGGTTCCTCAGGAATTTCTCAACGATATGACATACTTTTCCACCAGCAGTTGCTGCCGCAACCTCGCTGGGCTCGAAAATGTTTGTTATTTTCGGTTGTTGGGGTCATATAAGACCTCACCGGCTACAATTAGAGTAAAAAGAATCCTCCTGAAATTTTGTCGAGTTTTTTAGGTATTCTCTTGGAAACTCCGCTAGCAGGAGTCCCTTCGTGGGTTCTCCATGAAGAGGATGGATGGACTTCCAGGAATTGGAGGAGCTCCATCAGAGATATTCTGAAGAGTATCAGGAATTATTCAAAAGAGGGGTTCGTTTCGGATTTTCTCAGGAAGTTCTTCAAGGCTTCCTCCAACAGTTTCTGCAGAAGTTCCTTCAGAGATTCCTCTAAAGGAGTTCCTTCAGACATTGCTACATGAGAAATTCTTTAAGGTATTCTTCCAGACGACAAGAACACAAGGAATTTCTTTAGGATGATCCTAGGAATTCTTTCTAGGTTTTTTGTTCGACAGGAGCTCCATCGTGTATTATTTTCTACAGCAATTCCTCCAAAAGAAGAACCATGATTTCAAGAAGAGTTTTTTCAGGAATTTTTAAATGAAGAGTTCTTTTAGGGATTTCTCCAGGAGTTTAGTCTGGTAATCCTCCCAGAATTCATGCGGGCATTTTGCACGAGATCCATCTAGGAGAAGTTCGCCTATATTCTTCTAGGAAGAGTTCAATCAGAATTTTCTACAGAAATTTCTCCAGAAGATTGTTCAAAGATACCACCAGAGCATCCTTTAAAAAACTCCAACGAATTCTTTCCGGCTATTCCAGAAAATCTATCGGGCATTCCTCCTGAAGGAGTTCTTTCGGAGATTTCTTCAGAAGGGGTTCTTTAAGGGATACCTCCAGTAGAAATAGCTTCTCCATAGATGTGCCCAGGAGGGGTTCGAAAATGGATTGTTTTCTGTAGGAGTTTGTTTCATAATTTCCTCCACGAAAAAGTTTCTCCTTCAGTAGGAGTTTCCACAGGAATTTCTTAAGGAAAAGTTCGTTTTGGTATTTTCTCAGGAAACCCAAGAGACTCTCGAAATGGTTCAAATTAAGATTACAATTTGACTAGTTCAAAGTTTGTTCAAAGTTCAATTTGCCAGTCTTGGTAAGGTGGTATGCACTACTAACCAAGCCGATCTGTTTAAAAGCACAGGTCGTACGGTGGAAGTTTCACGCATTCAATGTATTCGTTCAATACATGGCCTACTTTCCTAATTTCACCTTCTATAAATTTTCATACTTGTTCGCAACCTAGCGAACACTATCATATCAATAGAATAACTAGCCACAGAAGTCCAATGTCACGGCTGTTCGTGTGACTAACATCTAGTTTGCCACGCCATTACAGCGTCAGTAGCGGTACTTGAAGTGTCAAATCAAAACAAAACAAAACAAACAAAAGATCCTCTACAAGATGGGAACATAAAATTATCAATTATTACAATAGTATTAATTAAAATAAATAAATAGGGAAAATGACTACAGCACCATTGGAGTTATAGTGTATTTCTATTATCATATCTATCATTTCATTATCCACTTTGATCTCTACTCCCTTATACTCTGAGTAGAAAAAGACCGATATAGCCATAAAATGATTAAGTTATAAATAGAATACGGTCGATAAATCAGAAAAATTTCATGATTTCTTCATTGTTATCTCCCGATGTATCTTTATCGATTTTCCCAGGTTCTTTTCATTGGATCATCCCGGGATTTCATTAGGGATTCTTTCAGAAAATTCTTATGAGATTTCTGCAGGGAGAGTTTTCGGAATTCTATCGGAGATTTCTTTTGGGATTCCTTCACGCAAAAAAAAAATCCGTTCCGATATACGTACACTCCCAATCACGGCAACGGGAACAAACGGGAACGCATAGCATAGCATAGCATAGCTACGATAACAACAAAAAGAAATGTACACCGTGAACTAGATTTCACGTTTTCTAGAACGCCGATATTGACAGCTGGAACTAGTTCCAGTTCACGGTGTATATTTGCTTCTTC
>NW_026917127.1:0-28462 GCF_035046485.1 Aedes albopictus
GGCAGCCCTCACGTCCACGGATGCTTGGGCGTGTGGTGGTGGCCGTTGGAGTATTTGTGAACCGAAGTGAGTGAGTGAGCCTGCCCGGTGCTCCCTTTGCGGCGATGATGGATCGTGATGATAAGATGATTTATTTCGCTTTCATTCACGGTCGGTGGCATGTCCAAAGTAGTGCATAACGTGGGAAACACGCAGCAATATGGATAGCTTTCGAGTGTCTAGTCGTGCGCTTCCAGGGGAGACATGTTCTATCTCGGTAGCAATATTGAAGATTTAACGCTTGTTGGTGATTTAAGAGGCACTTTAGCAAGATGATCCTACATATGCGTGCGCAAAGTACGATAAATTAGTTTGCTAAATTGCAATCTACTGCACCATAGGGGCGATTTATATGAGGTGATTTGAAAACAGGCACATTCATGAGTTATTCTGTATTTAGTTTAGAAAAGTGAATGAATTATTTAATTGCAGTATTCCTTTGAAACGACACCACCCATTTATACTGTTTGAAATATTTTAAACAACATTATATTTTGACTATTGTTTCTCGGTGATATCAACTTGTTTGAACAAAATCAGTAGAAGAAGTAGATATATATTGGTGGTCTCGGCATAGTTCCCAGGTAACGCGGACGAATTCCCCCCTGAGATTGTGGCGCTTGTAGCATACATTTACAAATGCAATATCCTCTTAATCATCCATCTTCACAAATATTGATCTCAGACCCTGAAAACATCATCTTCAAAGGGGAAGCGGATCTAGCGAAAGAAAAAAAGGCCTAAAAAACTGATTGGAAATTCTACCTAGGTATCCTATAATCCAAAGAATAGATCACAGAAAGTAATATCAACATCAAGTTTCTAGCACAAATAAAACGAAAACCTTAACCCGAGGGCGATCGCGTCGTGTAATGACTACACGCATCATGAATGAAGTACACTCGTGATACACATTGTGATTATGGTGCCTTTGAGGGTGGCCAAAGACGCGACTGCTCGAGGGTTAACGCCTAACAAGAGAGCGGTAGAATAATAAAACCGCGCAAAACCTTACGCAAAAAAGAACCACCAATTGAAGCATATGCTGAATGGCTCTGACAATCTGCTCGAAAGTACTTATATCGACAAAACGCTAATCATCCCGAGTAGGTGGAAAAATCTGATGAATAGCATATTCAGTTATGATTGATTGAATTACTGAAGAGCAAAAACTGATATTGGTTTGATTGATAAGAGGTAAAAGAACAGAAATAATAGCAAAATCTAATATGGTGAACTACTCAATAATAGCTCGTTAAGATATTACAAGATCAAAACAATAGCAGACAAGATTTGTCACTTTTTTGGGGGTGGAAGCTCAGGTAAAATATCTCCTGGGCGCCCATTAAAAACACCACCCCCGGCGAAGACTGGCGCTCGAGCCTAGCTATTTAGCACTGTAGTTGGAGGAAATGCCAATGCAGAACCCGTAGCTTCCGGGAAGGTAAGCCCAGCTCCCTGGGTTAGTGGGTTGGTGTCAGGCCCTGCGAGCCAGCCGTAAAAAAGACTAGCACCGGAAATCAACAAGAGAAGAATGCGAACCGATACCAATGGCGACGACCACAGCGACGAAAAGGGACTTGCGATTGGAAGCTCGGTACGTGGAACTGCAGATCTCTCAACTTCATCGGGAGCACCCGCATACTCGCCGGTATACTGAAGGACCGCGGGTTCGGAATCGTAGCGCTGCAGGAGGTGTGTTGGACAGGATCCATGGTGCGAACGTTTAGAGGTAATCATACCATCTACCAGAGTTGCGGCAACACACGTGAGCTGGGAACAGCTTTTATATTGATGGGCGACATGCAGAGGCGCGTGATCGGTTGGTGGCCGATCGACGAAAGAATGTGCAGGTTGAGGATCAAGGGCCGATTCTTTAACATTAGCATAATAAACGTGCACAGCCCTCACTCCGGAAGCACTGATGATGACAAAGACGCATTTTACGCGCAGCTCGAACGCGAGTACGACCGCTGCCCAAACCACGACGTCAAGATCATCATAGGGGATCTCAACGCTCAGGTAGGCCAGGAGGAGGAATTCAGACCGACGATTGGAAAGTTCAGCGCCCACTAGCTGACGAACGAAAATGACCTACGCCTCATCGATTTCGCCGCCTCCAAGAACATGGCCATTCGTAGCACCTTCTTCCAGCACAGCCTCCCGTATCGTTACACCTGGAGATCACCACAACAAACGGAATCGCAAATCGACCACGTTCTGATTGATGGACGGCACTTCTCCGACATTATCGACGTCAGGACCTATCGTGGTGCTAATATCGACTCTGATCACTACCTGGTGATGGTTAAACTGCGCCCAAAACTCTCCGTTATTAACAACGTACATTACCGGCGGCCGCCCCGGTACGGTCTAGAGCGACTGAAGCAACCGAATGTCGCCACCGCATACGCGCATAATCTCGAGGCAGCGTTGCCGGACGAGGGTGTGCTCGATGTGGCCCCTCTAGAGGACTGCTGGAGTACAGTCAAAGCAGCCATCAACGCAGCCGAGAGCACTATCGGGTACGTAGAACGGAGTCGACGAAACGATTGGTTCGACGAGGAGTGCAGAGCGGTTCTGGAGGAGAAGGATGCAGCGCGGGCGGTAATGCTGCAGCATGGAACCCAACAGAATGTGGAGCGATACAGACAGAAGCGGAAGCAGCAGACCCGCCACTTCCGGGAGAAAAAGCGCCGCCTGGAGGAAGCGGAGTGCGAGGAAATGGAACTGCTGTGCCGTTCACAGGAAAAACGCAAGTTCTATCAGAAGCTCAACGCATCCCGCAAAGGCTACGTGCCGCAAGCCGAAATCTGCAGGGATAAGGACGGGAGCCTCCTGACGGACAAACGTGAGGTGATCGAAAGGTGGAAGCAGCACTTCGACGAGCACCTGAATGGCGAAGAGAATGTAGGCACGGAGGACCAAGGCAGCGAAGGAAATGACTATGTTGGTGCAGCAGAGACGGGAACGAACCAACTCCCTCGCTGAGGGAAGTTAAGGAGGCCATCCACCAGCTCAAATACAACAAAGCGGCTCGTAAGGACGGTATCGCAGCAGAACTCATCAAGATGGGCCCGGAAAAGTTGGCCACCTGTCTGCACCAGTTAGTAGTCAAGATCTGGGAAACCGAACAGCTACCGGAGGAGTGGAAGGAAGAGATAATCTGTCCCATCCACAAGAAAGGCGACAAGTTAATGTGTGAGAACTTTCAAGCAATCACCATTTTGAATGCCGCCTACAAAGTGCTATCCCAGATCATCTTCCGTCGTCTTTCACCTAAAGTAAATGAGTTCGTGGGAAGTTACCAAGCCGGTTTCATCGACGGCCGGTCGACAACGGACCAGATCTTCACCGTACGGCAAATCCTTCAGAAATGCCGTGAATACCAGGTTCCAACGCATCACCTGTTCATCGACTTCAAAGCGGCATACGACAGTATCGACCGCACAGAGCTGTGGAAAATTATGGACGAGAACAGCTTTCCCGGGAAGCTGACTAGACTGATAAGAGCAACGATGGACGGTGTGCAGAACAGCGTAAGGATTTCGGGTGAACTATCCAGTTCATTTGAATCTCGACGGGGACTACGACAAGGTGATGGACTTTCCTGCCTACTATTCAACATCGCCCTGGAAGGTGTTATGCGACGAGCCGGGCTCAACAGCCGGGGTACGATATTCACGAAATCCAGCCAATTTGTCTGTTTTGCGGATGACATGGATATTATTGCTAGAACATTTGGAACGGTGGCAGAACAGTACACCCGCCTGAAACGTGAAGCAGCAAAGGTCGGACTGGTGGTGAATGCGGCTAAGACAAAGTACATGCTGGTAGGTGGGACTGAGCGAGACAGGACAAGCCTTGGCAGCAATGTTACGATAGACGGGGATACTTTCGAGGTGGTAGAAGAATTCGTCTACCTCGGTTCCTTGCTAACGGCTGACAATAACGTGAGCCGTGAAATACGAAGGCGCATCATCAGTGGAAGTCGTGCCTACTATGGGCTCCAGAAGAAACTGCGGTCGAAAAAGATTCACCCCCGCACCAAATGTACCATGTACAAGACGTTAATAAGACCGGTGGTTCTCTACGGGCACGAGACATGGACGATGCTCGAGGAGGACCTGCAAGCACTCGGAGTTTTCGAGCGACGGGTGCTAAGGACGATCTTTGGCGGCGTGCAGGAGAACGGTGTGTGGCGGAGAAGGATGAACCACGAGCTCGCTGCACTTTACGGCCAAAGCCTACGCTCCATACAAATTTAAATTTTTTTGTATGAACAAAAGTCTACGAGGGGGGAGGGGGGGGGGGTCTGAGATGGCCGAAAAAAAGTCTACGTAGTTTATGGACAGCGCCTCTCTTCGTCGGTATCTATTGACCGACCGCATACACATGTGTATTTGGCTGCCGCCATTGCGATCTGCTGCTACCACGTGGTGAGGATTGAGACGAACGAAATTGATAGTTTTCGCCTTCGCAGAGTAGAAATCTAAAAGTTTTTTGGCCAGGGACTGTTGTTTCGGACGATCCAATTAGCGAAACTCGTTTTTGCCTTTCTCGTGCACCAAGGTGTACCGAAAGGCTATATGTTCACTCCAAAAACGAGTATTTGATAGAGCCTCCGGAGGGGTCAAGTCTTATATACCAATCGACTCAGCTCGACGAATTGAGGTGATGTCTGTGTGTGTGTATGTGTGTGTGTGTATGTGTGTATGTGTGTATGTGTACAAAAAAAACTCACATCACTTTTTGGCAGTAAACCTCAACCGATTTTAATGACCGACGATTCATTCGACGCGGAATCTGGTCCCATTGTTTCCTATTGAAAATGGTTCAGATCGGTCCAGCCGTTCCGGAGTTATGGCCATTTAGGTGTTCCGGACCGGTACCCCAGGAAGGGGCCAGATACGAAAACGCTACAAACCCATCCATGCGGCACATCAAACTACGGCATTTGCGATAACTTGATGAATGGTAAGCAGAAAAATAGTCTCAGACCATATCTGAATCGGTAGTGTTCCGGAACCGGTTCCGGGTGTCCCGCCGGAAGTGGCCAAACATAAAAGTGCACTAAACCCATGCATGCGGCATATCAAACCGCAGCTTTTTCGATACCCTGATGAACAGTAAGAAGGAATACATTCTCAGACCATATTGGAACCGGTAGTATTCCGGAACCGGTTCCAGATGTCTCGCTGAAGGTGGCCAAGTATAAAAGTTAACCAAACCCATGCATGCGACATATCAAATAGTGGCTTTTTTGATATCCTGATGAAAGATAAGCAGGAAAATATTCTCAGACCATATTTGAACCGGTTGTGTTCCGGAACCGGTTCCGGGTGCCCCGCCGGAAGTGGCCAAATATGAAATTGAACTTAAATCATGCATGCGACATATCAAACCGCGGCTTTTTCGATAACCTGATGAACAGTATGCATGAAAGTATTCTCAGAACATATCGGGACCAGTAGTGTTCCGGAACCGGTTCCAGATGTCCCACCAGAGGTGGCCAAGTTTAAAAGTTAACCAAACCCATACACGCGACATATCAAATAGTGGCTTTTTTGATATCCTGATGAACAGTCAGCAGGAAAATATTCTCAGACCATATTTATCTGAACCGGTAGTGATCCGGAACCGGTTCCGGGTGTACCGCCGGAAATGGCCAAACAAAAAAGTGAACCAAACCCATGCGACAAATCAAATCGCAGATTTTTAGGTATGTATCTTGATTGGCAAAAAAAGTTTCCGGCCATATTTGGAACAACCGGTAGTATTCCTCACCGATTAAGGGTGCCCCATCGGAAGTGATCAAATGTAAAGGAGAACCAACCCCATAAATAGCTGTTTTGGTAACCTGATGAACGATTAACAAGAGAAATAATCATAGACCACACTTTGGAAAACCAATACTGTGCCGAAACTGATTCCAGGTGCTCCGCCGGAAGTGGTCAAATGTAGAACGGAACCAAACGCATGCACACCGCGCATTAAATATCGGCTTTTTCGATGACGCGCAGAGCGGTCAGCAAGAAAAGTCTCAGGCCACTTTAAGACTACCGGTAGTGTACCGGAACCACTTTGGCAGCATCCATTTATTACGTAACGCTAAAATTGGAATTTTTCGACCCCCCTCCCCCCACCGTAACGCTTTTTTGTATGAAAATCCTAAAATTTTTGTATGGACCGTAACTCTCGGTAGTACTCCCCCCCTCCCCCTAGAGCGTTACGTGTTTTGTGGACGACGCCTTTCGAGTGTCTCGCCGGAACTGGCGAAATGCACAAATAAGTGTTTGACAGTACATCAAATAGCAGCTTTTTTGAATACACGACGATCGATTCGTAAGAACATAGCCTCAGACCATATTTTAAACAACCGGTAGTGTCCCGAAACCAGTTCTGGGTGTCCCACTGGAAGTGATCAAATGTAAAAGTGATCTTTACCCACCCATGCATGAGATAAATCAAATTGTGTTTTTTTTTGGGTAACCAAATGAACGTTAGCAATGAAATATAGTCTCAGACTATATTTGGGAGACCCGGTGTGCTCCAGAACCGGTTCCGGTACCGCATCGTAAGTAACCAAATATACCATGCAACATATTACATCACGGCTTTTTGAATAACCCGAGGAACGGTTAACTAGAAAATAGGCTCACACCACATTACATACTACCGGTAGGGTTGCACAACCAGCGTTTGGTGCTTCGCCGGAACTACGAAAGTAAATAAAAACAATGCAAGCGATATATATGTGTAAGAGAACAAAATCTTACAAATTAAACCCACATACAAACAGACGTCGCACTATACTCACTACCTATCGCTCTTGTTTTCAACGGTCAATAAGATATAGCCCAAATGTTCAGAAAAAAATTTGTGATCTGTGATTGTGTAAAGAGTTATAGCTTAGCTTGTTAGTATCGTCTTGATTTTGATCAGCCTCCAGTGTTAGTGAAGGTGCTCAACAAAGTGCTCAAGCAGTCAACTGAGAAGTCTGATATTTTTCAGCCCTGCTTATACGTTGAACAGGCGCTGTCCATAAACTACGTAGACTCTTTTTTGGCCATCTCAGACCCCCCCCCCTCCCCCCTCATAGACTTTTGTCCATACAAAATTTTCGAAATTTGTATGGAGCATAGACTTTGGCCAGACCCCCCCGTCCCCCCTAAGAGTCTACGTAGTTTATGGACAGACCCACATAACGTCGGATTATGTGCAATCAATAAGTTTTAAGTCAATTCAAAGATGTCTTTGATAAAATGCTTGCTTTTCTATAAAAATATTCGGATTCAGAAACACTTTGACTTACGTTGTCGGAAAGATTGTGAGAAAATGTTCGACGAGAAAGGCACTATCACCACTAGGTGGATTAATTTGGGTTTTTTATGCTTGAGTTTGCTTTTAGCTGCAAATGTATTTCATTATTTAGTTTCAAGTTTCACATAGTAAACATTGCATGTTCAGTTCATGAGTTAGAAATATTAGTTAGTAATCTGCATGTTAGTATAGAACCATTTAATTTAATTTTCTTACATTTCTAGTCCTGTTTGCTGTCCTGCCTGTCCAACAATAAATCAATTTCGTAGTCAATTCTCTGCGCTGCGTGGCGTGTGCTTATTGTGTGATATCTGTTGGACTACTGTTGAACATACTCTGAACGAGCGGCTATTGAACCGTCGTTCTTCAAACTCATCTTTTCTCTCCCATCTATCGTACGCTCTCTTAGGGCCGATTTCTTCACCTCGGCTTAACCGGTAAGCCAGGCTTACCCATATAGTTAAACCTGGTTTAACGCTTAAGCCAGGGTGAAGAAATCGCCCCTTAGGGAGATTTCAGAGTAATACGGCACCGTCCTGAACATTTGTCCATTCGGGCACTGCGTGAGCGATTCCAATTGGCACTTACTCTTTGTACAGTGCCAAAATTTATTCTATTCTTATTCTACTATATCCAGCTGATGGCAGCCTTTTAGCGCTGCTGTCACTTTTCTACCCTGTTTATGGTAGAATGATGAGCACGAGGATGTTGATGTGTGGCTCTTGTTCCTTTTCCAGTCCGATTGGGGGTCCATTATGAGTTGCCGTTCGCCGAAATCCAGGTTTCTGGGGCCGTTGGAACATATGCTCCGAAGTGGGTCAGATGCCAGCTGCTTTCGGGGGGGAAGAGCAACTGACGAAAAATTGCAAGTGTTGGAGCTGGGATCGAACCCATGACCATCCACTTAAGAAGTGAGCGTGTGGCCACTACGCTACGGGCCCCGGCATTTCCAAATGTCGAAGATGGAAATGTGAAGAGCTAATTTTGATCTTAGGCAATCTTTTTCGGATGTTCCAATGATAAATGTTTTATTGCAAAATATTAATACAGTTTCCACCCAAAATTTGCTAACTGAAGGGATTGTACGTATGTAAAATAAAAATTAATTAAGGCTCTAGATGATTTCATATTTTATGCCTAATACGTATCTCACCGTGTGCCAAGAATTTAGTTATTAGGTATAAAATTGACTTAGTTATAGCGACAAGTGCCCAAAATAGGTACACCTGGTCAAATGATACAAGACCCTATATATGGAACTATTTTAAACATGTGCTCTGTATTCAGCAATAAAACTAAAATGCTAGATCCTCCCAAATTTCAACATCAAGCTTGAAGAGCACCAACATGTAATCCAACTTTTACTTTTTTGTATGCAGCTGTTCAACGCCAAACGATACATTCTCCCACCACACATCAGGAAACTACCAACTTGTGTCAAATTTGTTTTCGGTCCAGCTAATCCGGCCCCCATTTGTTACACCGTCTTGGGTTTGACCGGAACCAGGTGAAAATGTTTTGTGGTTGATGGCAATCTACCATGTGCAACGAATGGTAGCCAATTTTCCCTTGTTCCGTGTCTTCTCGTCCAAAAAGGACTAACTAGGATCGTTTCGTTTTCCATTCAATTTCGTCACTTTCATAAACATCCCATTTGGCTAAATAGAAAAGGTTACCCTGAAGGGGAGCGCTCTTCACGTCGTCGTCGTCATCACCATCGTCAGGACCGTGGTCAGTAGATAATCTTTTTACACCATCACCCCATCTGAACCACGAGGGCGATGACGATGACGACGACGACATTGAAAAGAACGACGATGTCTACGATCGCAGTCGGATAAGCGAAAAAAGGGGACCATGCTCTTCTAAATACATTAACTGTTAGAAGGGAAAAAAAGAAAAACCCAGAGCCATGAGCTTCCTTGGTGCTAGGCTAGAAGAAGTGCACCAGGCTAAGCTCATACTATTGAGTTAAATGACTCGTGAAGATGACTGATACAGGATGACGCTGCAGTGGCTGCAGAAGCAGCTGCCATCATGGCCCGTATTCAAACGACAGACTCGTGAGTATGTAGCTCACCTGTCACTCGGTCCATTTTCATCTCAGCCGGTGCTTCCTGCCTATCATCGCGGGACCAAACCACATCCCCCACTCGTTGTAGTAGATGAGATTCTTTTTTTTTTCAACCCGTAGGAGCAACGATGGCAAATCCAGTCATGTATCCCTATACCCCACTACATAAGTAGCAGATACGTCACGTGAGGGGTCCATTTTCGAAACGTTTAAAAAGGCATATGCGGCTGACAGTGTAGCGGTCGGCGGTCTCCACGAGTCGGTAACCTTCTCTTCTCGGTTATGGCTGGCGGCGGTGGCGGAGGCTGCAGCGGATCCGAAACGGAGGGGTTGATATGAACTCGCATATCCGTCAAGCTGTGACATCAAGCTTTTTTGTATCTTCATTCTGTTCGCTGGCGAGTGGATTTTTGGCCTTTTTTCCCCTCGGTTACGTATGGGTTGGGGTTTTATGTTGGTGTCTTTTTTCGCTCTATCTGCTCTTGGTGTCATCCCGAGTCTACTACCTGGACATCAATCCGGACCAGCCGCTGCTCTGCTGCCAGACGGTGTATGTGCTTCCGTGTACACCACCGTGAGGTAGTAGATGGCAGATGATAGAAAATTGTATTATACTGTTCCATGTGACAAGTCACTTTGAATCAACTCAACTTTGACGACATTCTTCCAGGTCTTTTGTACAGAGGGAGAACAAGTGCCGTTTTGTGATGAAGACGATGCAGGAGTTAAATGGATCAAAGCTATATGTACACGAAGGATGTAATTATGGATGAATTTCTGAAATAAAAAAATCAAATTTGAAGGTAATCTACAGGAAAATCTTCGGGACCACCATCGCTAGTTTTGTACACCTGTTGTAGTAAGATGTCGTAAGTTATCTACTAAATTCTACTGAGGGTACGACCTACAATTCATATCTCTGCAGGAATAGTGTTCAGTTACTAGAACAGTTACCAAAGTAGATGTTGAGACCCCTTTCGTTGAGATCTAATATTTGGTGGATTTTCTTGGGTTTATCGTGACGAAACTTTTGCATCATATGGGGAAGTTTATTCCAGTTTGGTAGTAACAAAGTTTGGTAGTAACAAAGTTTTGCTCAAACAGCATTAAATTGGGCAAGGTATTATGATAGTCACGTTTGGTGCGTTATTTCAGTGCAGAAATGGAGAATTTACCTTCTCACCATGCAAAAGTTCAGCTCATTACAACAATTTAGTACTGATAAAATAACGACCGTCTTTGATAATTTGATAGCGATTGCTGGCGTATTTTCGGTCCTCTGGTTGCTTATAAATTTAAATTGTTTTGATTAAAGCCGACGTTTCAAGCATTTATTCACTCATGTTCAGGGCAAACTACAATTTAAAAAAAAACACGGACAACGTCTTCAGCTTTCGGCTGTACAGACTGTTTTAAACATAACATTAGACAACGGACAACGGAGCATGCACCAGTGGAAACGGGGAAGAAACTATTCTCACGAAAAGTTTCAACGCTCGAAGCAGGAATCGAACCCTCACCCCATAGCATGGTGCGATTATAAGCTTGGTGAACCTAACCGCACGGCTACGAGGCTCCACTTACATACAAAGTTTGAGTAGTCAAGTCATTTGTTAAACAAAAAAATACTCACATCAAAAGTTGTTTTTAGTGGGTTTGGACATGGACTAATGGAACAGCTAACAACATTAATCTGTAATTATACATACAAATTTCGTACATAATGACTTGATTCGTTTTTACAATAATTAAAGCTTTGAACGGAGCACAAACTTACACAGCTTTCACCTAGTCACATCTTAACAGGTTCGAAGTAAAATCAAGACCAACAATTGAAAAGGCAACATCAACATTTTGTAAACAAACTTGTTTTTGCTGATTTAGGACCTTCTGAATTCCACCCACACACCTCACCACCACTAACAGAAAGCGCAAACATCAAGCTTTCTGTTAGTAGTGATGAGATGCGTGGGTGGATCCCAGAAGGCCTCAAGTCGACAGAAACGTGTTTGTTTACGCAATGTTGATGTGGCCTTTTCAATTGTTGGTCTTGAAATGCCTATGAGTGGATACGTCAAACGAAAAGATGGAATATAAAGGACGAAAACATGAACAGAAACAGAGAATCACTATCTTTCTCCGTTCGTGATTGAGTGCAGAAGACCCGAGTAAACAACACTCAAATTACTTGTGTCGGTTCTATAAATAACCGTTTTGGTGTCACAAAAAATGTGACACATTTCAAGAATTTTAAGTGCGTTCAAACGATTGTCCTGTTCTAAAATTTTAGTTCTAGGGAAATCGAATCGGTGTTCGTTTTCAATAACATGGACCATCAACGCCGTCTTTTTGAAATCTTCCTCTCTCTCCATCGCTCTGTTCGGGTCGGAAGATTTCAAATCTGCGTATCGGTCAATGAGAGACCGATGCCTAGAGTGACGGTTTTTTAACTGATGTGTAGACAGCCCAATGTAGCGCAGTCGCAATCAGCGCACCATCAAAACAACTTTTGATGTGAGTATTTTTTTTTCGTATAACAAATGACTTGACTACTCAAACTTTGTATGTAAATTGTAGTTTGCCCTGAAGATGAATGAATAAACGCTCGAAACGTGGGCTTTAATTAAACAGTTGTTTTATAAGCAACCCGAGGACCGAAAATACGGCGCACATGGAAGAGGGACTTGGCGAAGGCAAATGAACTACGAGCTGCATCAGCTGCTGAGAGAACCACCCAGGTAACCGCCAAGCATTAAAGTAAGCAATAATATGGCCCTCCATTAGCATTCCATATGCTATCTGCTATCTAACAACCTACCGAATGCTCATCGGTCGATAATGAGCATATTCCATACAAAATAAAAGTTAGCTGTTTTTAGTCAGCATGTTGAAAACATATCAGCCTAACAACAGCACTGCCGCTGCTTTAATGTCATTTGTTGTTCGCCCTAATCAATGCTCAATTATAGCTATTTTCGGATCAACACAAATTGTGACCCGTCTCAATATAAATTTGTCAACATGGAAAATTCAAGAACATGGGAGAAACTTGTTAAAAGTGGTTCTTACAATAGAAGTTTAAAGAAATATGTCGCTATAAAATTACCAGAACCAGAAGAAAATGTGCTTCAAATGGAAAGTGCGGAGACGATGCCAAATGATTCGAAGCTGAGTTAGAAGCCATCCAGAGAAGATCCTTCTCCATCGGATTTTCGAAACGAATCGAACGATAATTTCAACCCATTTGTGGACTGGGATGAGCAAAATCGGAGCCAGATGAAGTGAGTTGTTCAGCGTATGATGATTACTACAGCCTCAATGGCGATTTTATTGGATATGCCGATATTTGCGAAGCAAATTTGGGCCTTAATCAGGACAGTATCGAATTAGACCTCACAGCGTTTCTCCAAAACTGGAGCTTAGAACACAACATACCTCATTCTGCTTTGGAACCACTTCTGAGTCGCTTGTCCCAATATGACCGAACACTCCCTGAAGATCCCCGACGTTTATTAGATACTCCTCGAAATCCGGCCAATATTGTAGAAATCCAAGGAGAACTATACTGGCATCATGGTCTTGGTATATGCGATCATACATTTAAATAAATTTCCAGACTAAAACTAAATATACATTTTTTTCAGAAAATTGCCTCCGTTCCGCTTTCAGTACCCTCGCGGAGCCAAAGAACATTTCAATCAATATTAATATTGATGGTCTGCCGTTATTTAAAAATGGTACACAACAAGTGTGGCCTATACTTTTCAATATATATGAAGAAGAGGGTCTTAAACCAATGATAATAGGCATTTTCTATGGCAAAACAAAGCCAAAGCGCGTGGAAGAATATCTAGGCCCTTTCGTTGAAGAAGCCATTCCAATTTTGCAATCAGGCATAGTTATCAATCAGCACACATTGAAAGTCAAACTCCGATCTTTCATCTGTGATTCACCTGCCAGAGCTTTTATCAAAGGTAATATTACTGAAACATAAAATATGCAAATGAAATATCTTCGATCACTACATAATATCAGGTACAGCGAATTTCAATGCCTTCCATGGATGTTTGAAGTGTACAGTCATCGGAGAGCACCAAAACGAATTACAAATCGACGTTTTTCCTACGACCGCAGCCCCGAGACGAACAGGCATTGGGCTCCGAAACAATGGACATCATCAAGTGTACAAAATTCAGGGAAATCTAAAAAAGTGTATGTGGAAACACCTCTTCTGCAGCTACCGATAGATACTATAGAAGATGTCATTGTAAGCGATTCACTACACTTTCTGCATCTTGGGATTACTAAAAAACTGTTATCAATCTATAAAGAAGGTCATTTGTACTACCAAAAATGGCCACCGAATACTGTGGCTGCTGTTGATAAAGCATTGAACAGCATCAAGCTCCCTATGGAAATACATCGTCAAGTTCACGGCCTACGATATCTGAGCCACTGGAAGGCTTCCGAATGTGGTTCGTTCCTAAATTACATAGGAATTGCTATTTTGCCTGAATTTATTGATAAAGCACAATTTAAAATTTTGCCAATTTATTTTGTGCAGTAACGATTTGTTCGAACGACTATTATAAAGCATATTTACCAGTTGCTCAACTTCTTTCTGAAGATTTCGTCGAAAACTATGCAAAAGTTTTCAAATCAGTCACGAGTAATCAGCACAACCTTGTCAACGTTGTCAATGAAGTACGTCGTTTTGGCGTATTGCACACCATTTCATCGTACCCGTTTGAGAACCAGCTTTTCCAGATAAAAAATCTCGTTAGATCTGGCCGATTACCATTAAACCAGATTATCAACCGTATCGCAGAGAAACAACGACAGGAACTCGTCAATCAGACAAATGAATGCTACCCTATACTCAAATATCCTTGTAAAGAAGATAGTTCCATGTTTTTACGTATTTGTGTAAAAAAAGCTTCACATTATCCAACGACTTCGCAAACAAGTGGGAGAAGTATTCTGTAAACTTGTAGCAATTCCAGTACAAGGTAGAACTTTATTCATCCCACTACACCATACATTACCCATAAGTAAAATGATTCGGTTTTGTTGAACTTTTATGTTTCAAATAATAAAATAACATTTTTGGGACATTTTTGTGAAATTCATTAAAAAAACGAAAAGATCTCATTTGTCGAATTCAAACTGAGCCAATTAACACATCTTTTGAAAGCGATTAAGGACAAGGTATTTGGAGTACATAGCTCAAATGTTCTAGAGCACCGGTTTTGAACCGGTGAACGGTTTTGGATTAAAATGCATCATGCTCATTGTTCAGTGGTTGTCATCAGCGTGATGCATTTTGATTCAAATCCGTTCAACGGTTCTTAAAAACGGTGCTCTTGAAAATTTAAGCTATGTACTCCAAATACCTTGTCCTTAAACAAATATTGTTAACTTTCCACGCACTGTTTACTTAATGTCGGCTGCAGCAAACTCCATAGTCCACACTGTTTCTGCTCCTTCGGTTTCATGTTCCGAGTCCTCCAAGTATTCGGCGTCCTGGCCATTCACTTCACGAAGTCGCTTACGGTTCCGAGCTACGGGCTTCCGTGTTCCTCCCAGTTCTTCCAGCCGTTGCTTTGCGTTCCGAAGGCAACGATGCAAGAAGTTTTTACATTCATCGAAGGAGAACTCGGGATCAGAGTGGAGCACTGTCTGGTAGAAGAGGTCGATGACTTTTTCGTACCTTGAGAAAGGTATTTTTCGTGGGACTTGCTCGTTCTCTCCAAGCTTTCTGCCAGTTCCAGTCCATGAACATTGTAGGAGAAATCCACGATCGAAAAAGTAATCAATTATTTGCAGGCAAACGGTACCCCCTCGCGAAGTGTACCGCTGCCGTCCATGTAATTGACCAATCGACGCAACACTTTCCTTGACGAATTCTTCCCTCTTGCAACTTTCCTCGAGTGCTTCCAGATCGTGGAGATTTTTCACTGAATCAAAGTTTATTTTCCGAAGCGCCACAGCCGAGCAGTCGTGCTTGCATTTGGAGAATCCTGCGGCTCCTATTGCGTCCAGCTTCGCATTTGCGTGAGCCAGGAGAAGCAACGCCCTGTTCAGCTTCAGTCAGTGTTGATCGCTTCTGCAGTGGAAGGAATAAGTTCCGTCTGTGTGCTTGAGTCCGCAAATTCTTTCCCGAAACAACTCGCCTCCGGGTTTTCTTGTTTTAGCTCCTCCAACAAAGCCGCTGCGGATCGCTTTTCTGCTTCTTGCGGGACATTTTCTACGTAAAAAATGGTATAAATTAGTTCAAAAATCGATTCACTGCTGATAAATAACAACATCTTACCACTCCTGGACGAGTTTCAGTTTGCTGGCAACTTGTTGTAAATAATCGGATCGGATGAAGATACCACCGCAGAACGAAATTGAAGGTTCAACAGGTACCTAACTGATGTTTGGTTTAAGTATGCGAAAAATTAGCTGTGTTTTCGTTGCTCCTATGGATTCCTGGACTAAAACGCAGAAAAGCACTTCATCACAACTCCTGACAACACGGCGACGGTTCGAGTCTCACAAAATGATAGAAAAGCGAAATAAACTCACACCGGTTGAAATTAGGTGGGTAGGTAGGGCAAGAGAAATAGAATAATCGCGCGTGCGGCAGAACAAGACGGATTGCTGATATTTTTGTTTATGTAAACAACACCGTTTTTTTTTTTTGGTTGTGTTATGCAGGCGTCACTGAAGCGTTACCAAAATTTTGACAGCCAGATAGTATTGGGCGTATCACCAAGCAGGGCTGTAGCCCTGGGGCAGCCCGTTATTTCGCCAACAGTTATTTTTAAGTAGCATTAATGACTTCTATATTTCAGTACTGCATTAAACGGGTTGTTGTATAGATGGCTATACTGCTAACAATATGCAGTTTTGAGTGCTTAGTGGTTACTTGGACAATCATCATCGACACCGCGAAAATCGGGAGGCCACGGTGGGCGGGTCACGTCATCAGGATGTCGGATATCAACCCGATTAAAATTGTTTTCAAGAGCCATCCGACCGGTACAAGAAGACAGACAGGCCTTAGTCTGACCTGTAAGGTAAGCAACGGGTATCGAATTCATCGTCTTATGATTGGCGATCTAAAGCTTTATCCACAACTGGGCATTCTAATTCCAATCTATTTATTTTTTACTACGTATTTCAATAAATCAACTTTATTTTGTTATAATTAAGTAAATGATGCTTCCAAAACTTACAAATTCCACAGAAATCACAAACAGCACTTGTTTTCTTATGTTCGTAGTTCAATAATGTGCAAGAGTGTTCCCAAGGATGATCAATATTGCAGTACCATGCAATCAATCGGTTCCAATCAACACAGTGTTGTCCCTAATCTCGTTGTCTCATACAGAGAACGAAACAAATACCCACTCAAAAAGCTCTTCCGAGCCAAATCTGAAGACGCTGCAGCCGAAAACCAACATATTTAACGTCCAGAAACTGTTTCAATTACCAGCAATATTTTAACTTTTATGGGACATAAAGTAGAAAACAATTTCGGCTAATATAAACGACAGACATTCCTGTGCCACAGGGTGTAAGGCACCTACGAAACAGACGTCGTCTCCTCAGTAAGTCGACATGCAGCCAGCCAGCCAGCCAGCCTGTGCAAAGACGTCGTCGACGCTTCTCCACTTGCAGCCATTTATTTGGTAGGTAGTCGGTCTCCAGTGTATATCCTTGACTGTATGCAGGAGGCAAAACAGGACGCATTCGTTTGGTACTGCCTCCCCCCGGCCATGATGCAGCTGGGCTTCCCCCAAATCCGGCACACCCCATTTCCATTTTCGCATCTCGGACGGTTCTGCTTTTATGGGAGATCGTATTGTTGCTGCTTAATATGGCTAAAATTTAGACAAGATGCAAACTCACCAGCAGACAAAAGCTGAAAGTCGTTGCCGAAACGAGTTGGATACAGTTAGGTTGTTACAGAGCGGCATACGCCTTGGAGGATCTTTTTTTTTCTACCAGGGACAATAACCAACTTTCGAGTCGAGAGAATAAATCGAATTGTGGAAGATGTGGTGTACCAGATTCAGGACCGTTGGCGAGTTGGTTTTCGACTACTATGTGTATCTGCAGCTGTGCACCACCCGGCATGGTAATTGAAACTCTATAAAATAAAGTGTCTCCGAGCGAAAACGATTGGAATTGATAATTTTTCAACTCCACTGTAGCAGAATTGAAACATCAACTGTGGAAACAGTTTCCGATTTTTACTCGAATCAAACACTGCTTCAAAGTTCATCCATCACGGCATGAGGGTACTAGCTGGTACGTTCTGGCCAACTACTTTCACTGACCTGGGGGAGACTCTGGGAGTGAAGACGCAAGCAAGCTACTACACTAGCAGCACACCATAAATATCTTTTCTATTTCCTCTTTTCTTCGCATTGTGGTAAAGTCCTTGAAGCCAAACTGCTCCTTGGGTTGGGACTTGTTGGCGGGTTTGTATGGGAACGTAGTGGCAGCAGTGTGGGTGGTACGATGGATTCCGGCCGTTCACTGGAAGCGTAGCGAGGCTGACAAACGTTTGGAAGGTTAGAAGGCTTACACAAATATTACCATGTATCAAAATACTACAACTCGTTTCGATTATATTTGTTAAACAATCCAACATTCCTCACACTGACTGATACATCTCTTCCCAGTAGTACTTGACATAATGCATCTATTAATCTATGCCTTACTACGCACCTGACAAGCCCATATCCATCCAAGTTCGTTCCAAACGTTTCCTACCAAACAAACGAACGAACGAACGAACCGATTGTGTGGTGTGGCGCGTAGGAGCAAGAAAACCAAGAATGCAGATTCTGCCAACCTCCAGCCCAGTCACTGCTTTTATTCCGGAAAAAAAGCATAGACAACAAATATTTACTTGCAACTTGCGACACATAAAAGCGTCCAGATTCGCATGCAAAAGTTTATTTATTCTTTCTTCTTCCGGATAGTAACCTGGATGGGATCCCGGTCCCGGACGACGACGTCCTCATCTCACACCACACCGCACCGCACGCGCGACCTGAAGTCGTCGTTGTCTTCACAATACCCACAGAGTTCCAGTTTTCAAAGTGCAGAGCAACAGACTCGACCAGAGAAGAGGAAACATTTCTCTTTCTGTGGCTCCGCACTTGGATAACAACAACGATAGAAAAAAAATCTGAATCGCTGCTGCTTAAGGTTGATTTTATTGCATCATCGAATGGCCACCCACCGACCTACACCGTACTATATGCCTAGTGGAGCGGACCAGCAGGCAGAGGATGTGCAGCAGAGAGAAGGATAACCATCCGGAGCGTTCGAGCTTGCTAAAGTAATGGGGTTTACCTTTGTCCTTTGTGTTCAGACAAGTCCTGAAAGGGAGGTTGGTACGGAGTGGGCAGTTGTTGGCTAGGCAATGTGCGTTGATGTAATAGATAATTGTAATATGTGTGTAAGTACGTAGAGGAATAGTGAGAAAGCCCTTTAATGCGGATAACAATGAATTTCTCATCTGAGAGCTTGATGAAGAGTCTTTGAACTTACTGATAAGGTTAATGTTTACTGGATCGCAACGTCCAAAGAAGGCATATGCCTTGAGAGATTTTATTTCTCTCAGGACTGCCCTTGTGTCACAATGTTCCAGCGATTAATGTAGATCAGGGCTTCCCCAGAGAAAATATACACTTTATTTAGGCAATCCCTTCCAGTTACTTGAGTGTTTACAGTATGACATATAAAAACGCGAATTATGATTGAAGTCTTTTTTTCGCCCATATAGATGAACGCCTGGCTGGTATTGATTTCCTTGGACATGAGAGGCATGTCTTAACATCTACCGGCAAACCACGTTTTGCATTTCCTTGGAAACCTTTTGCAGCCCTCCTGTACCCCATTATTCTGCCTCCATTAAAACATTGTTGCACTTCTTACTCCTCCTCCCTAAACTCTACATAAACAGCCATGTTAAAATTAAAAGTCCATTTGGTTTTGGGAAGTTCTAATAAATATTAATAAGGTTGTTAAATAAAGGACCGATTCTAACTATTTCGACTTAGAAACATTTTTTGTGCCAGAATTCCATGTGATGAATCAAAAGTTCATAAGAGCCCCTCTCCTTGACAATGATTTTGCTGCCCTTTTCCAGCTATATCAGTCAGCCAGCATGTCTGAAATAGACGAAAAAACTTGAAGCATTTGAAGCCAAAGTGCGTTTAATTGACAAATTAAGAGGCAAATTGGTGAAAAAAATGTCCATTTGTTGTGGTGGGATTCGAACTCATGACTTCGTATCGCTAGTCCGGCGCTTTAACCAACTAAGCCACAAGTCACAATACGGTGGAATAGCAAGTCAAACAGGAAAGACGGACCCGGTTGTAGTAGCAGGTGTTTAACTCCTGCTTTCGGGAATCTGACGGATGCCCTAAGATGAATGAGTAGACCGATACCCTCAGAAATAGACGAGTAGGGTACACTCAAACCTCCATTTAGGTAGGATCCATTTAGGTAAAATCTATTTAGGTCCCTCCATTTAGGTAACGTTACCTAAATAGAATTTGGTTGTGTTCAGAACAGTTGGAGTACTTATGATTGATGACGTCATACCCGACATTAACCTATCATTCACCTGTTTTTATTTTGGCCTCCAAACCCAACATAGACTCAACAGTTGTTCGATGTTGGTCCAACAGTGGCCCAACATACGATAAAAATTGACCCGACATTGACCCGACATCCAACAATTTTTCAGTCTGGCGGAATTTTTCAGGGTTTTTGTGTTCCGCGCCCAGCTAGTCACTTGCATGACAATTCTCACCTGAGACCCTTCAAAACCCCCGAAAACGCCCCTGAAGCCCCTCCCCTACAGAAACTCCCTTGAAAGTTCTCTGAAACTCCGCATGACCACCTTTAAATCTCCTATTCGAGTTACTCTCCCTAGTTAAACTTCTTTGCAACCTTGTATTCCATTTAGGTAATGAACTGAATCCATTTAGGTAATGAATCCATTTAGGTAAAAATTCTATTTAGGCAGTCCCGACCCATTACCTAAATGGAGGTTTTGGTGTAACAATTATTGCACACTCTCTGCGGATAACTTAACCCATATCCGCCCAGCGTCCTATTTATAGGACAGATGCCCCGAACGCCCAGCGTCCTATAAATAGGACAGTCCTTATGATGTGAATATCTCCAGAATTATGCAAAATTTTAGAATACTTTCTTCAGAGAAGATGTTTTCCACACCCATACCTTGCTCATAGTGGACAATATAGTTTGTGATTGGTTCACTAGATGGCGTAAACGATTCTGCAAAGATTACATATTGTCACGATATATGAGCTTCATTTCGAATGCGAAAAAAAAAAAATATTTCAGTGGAATCTTGACAATGGTTAATAATGTATAGTTCATTTTTTCGGCAGAGTTATTAATCAACACATACAAAAGTCGATAAATGTATGATTGTATGTTTATATGTTTGAATGTTTGGCTATTTGTATGTTTATATGTATGTACGTATGTATATATGTATGCTGAAACAAAGGCATAGCTCTGAAATGCGTCGAGAAATTTTAATCAAATTTGGTATACACATTCCTTAGGATGTGGAGGTTCTAGTAGGCGTATTGAAATTCAAGATGGCGGCTTAGGTTCCAAGATGGCGGCCAAAACTCCAGAATATATGCTTTTTAACGACAATGCTGCTTCGGATACTATGCAATATTGGTATCTAACGATCGGGATTCACAAGTTTAATTTAAAATTAATATCCGACGCAATTTTGGAATCCAAGATGGCGGACCATATCCAAGATGGCGGCCATGGAATGGTAGTTTGATGTACAATACCATGCAATATGGGTATCTATCGATCGGGCTTGATGAGTAGAAGTCAAAAATCGATATTTAACGCCATTTTGAAATCCAAGATGGCGGACCATATCCAAGATGGCGGCCACGGAATGGTAGTTTGAGCTATGATACTATGCAATATGGGTATCTATCGATCGGGCTTCATGAGTAGAAGTCAAAAATCGATATTTGAATCGATTTCGGAATCCAAGATGGCGAACCATATCCAAGATGGCGGCCACGGAATGATAGTTTGAGCTATGAAACCATGCAATATGGGTATCTATCGATCGGGCTTCATGAGTAGAACTCAAAAATGAATATCCGACGCCAGTTTGAAACCCAAAATGGCGGACCATATCCAAGATGGCGGCCACGGAATGGTAGTTTGAGCTATAATACTTTAGCGTACTTTCAATTATTCGGAGACTTTTCTCTAGGCGAAAAGAAAGGTTGTGGCTCGATTGAAATGTAAGCTAATACTAATCGGGTCTGGTTTATTAAAAATCAATTTGGGGTACATTGTATTCTGTAAGTGTGGATGATTTGTGAAATACAATAGTGTGTTGTGTTGGGAGAAATTGAGAGAGCTATTGCAGGTACTATTGATGATAGCTGTCGGTGTAGTGGAGGACCTTTCGGTCGTGGATGCAGCAGCCAGATCGGATGCTGTGGATGTCGCACCGATTGATGATGCGACAGGGATGAAGCTGATGATGCTACAATACCATGCAATATAGGTATCTACCGATCTGGCTTTATGAGAAAAAGAGTCAGGGTAGCGGATAGGATAAACGGTGGAGCAGACGGTCGGGTAGAGGGTTTGGGTGAAGGATAGAGTAGAGGTAGTGAAATAGAAGGTTAGGGTAGAGGATAGGGTGGACGTTAGGGAAGATGGTAGGGTAGAGAGTATGGTTGAGGGTAGGAAAAATGTAGAGTAGAGAGTAGGGTAGACGGTACGATGAGGCACAATATAGACTAGAGGGTACGGTAAAGGATAGGGCAGTGGTTATGGTAGAGGATAGATTAGAGGGTAGGGCAGATGGTAGGGTTGAAGGTTATGATAGAGCGTAGGATGAAGGGTTGGAATAGAGAGTAGACCAAGAAGATAGTAAGGTAGAGGCTAGTGAGTAAGGTGACGGATTGAGATGTGATTAGATGAACTGAGGTTCTTTTTCGAGATACCTTCAGGATTTTTTCCACGATTTCTTCAGGCATTCCTTTCGAGAATTTTCTCAGGTTCATTCCCGGGATTCCTTTAGATATTGCTTCCGAGATTGCTGTAGGGATTGCGCCGGAGCTCTCTTCAGGGATTTTTTGCAGGGGTTGCTTTGGTAAATCCTGAAAGGATATTTTAAGTTATTCTTTTCTGTATTCCTTCAAGGATTTGTGCTGAAATTCCTTCAAAGATTTCTTCCAGGATTCCTGCTGTTATTCCTTAAGGGATTCCTCACAAAAAAAAATATTAAAAAATATGTATTTCTTCCGAGACTTCCGAGGCAATTCTATATCATAGAGACATCTTCTATGATTCTTGCAAGAATGCCTATTCAGCTTCTGGTCGGCATTCCTGGCATGATCTCTCTAAGGACTCCATCAGGTTTTCTTTACGGGATCCCTTCAGGAATAACTTCAGGGATTTCTGCCAGAACTACTTCAGAAAATCCTAAAAGGATTCTTTCAGAAATTTTAACCAGCATTCTTTCACGGTTTTCTTCTGGAATTACTTCACAGATTCATTTTAGTATTTTTTCAGTCTTCTATTGAAACATTTTCAAAGAATCCTAATGAAATTCTTTCTACGAGCCAGGATCCTCGCTTAGGATTTATTCAGCAATTCCTCCCGGTATGAGAAATTTGTGATTTGTGATTATTTCGAGGATACCTACCAAGCTTTCAGCTGAGATTCCCTCAGCAGATGTGCCTCTCAGAATTTCTTCAGTAAATCCTCCCGCAGGCCTGGTAGCGAGTCACTTTTTAGTGATTTGGTCACTATTTTCGAGTCAGTCACTAAAAAGTCACTATTTGCATGAAAAAGTCACTAAAGTCACTTTTTTCAGTAAAATGGTCACTAAAGTCACTATTTTCGTAATTCTGACAGCATTGAGAAGATCATATGAGAGTTTTAGCTTGAGTTTTAGTAAACAGCAATGCCAAAATTTCCTCAGAACCCTTGCTTTTAAAAAAATTTCGGCTGCGCCGCTTATTACATCATTATAATATCGACTTATTACAATTTTATCGTATTCGAGAGAAGTAATGATGGATGCGCAGCTAAAATTATATATGAATTTTAGCAGTGGCGCCTCGTAACCATTAGCGGAACCAGCTTTTTCTTTTTTCTTACTCACTCTCCTAAACATATATGAGAAAGAGCGGGATGAAAGAGGAGGCAAGCTGCCCCCTCTTCTATCTTTCTCTTTCTCGTGCATGTTAAGGAGAGTGAGTAAGAGAAAAGAAAATGCTGGCTCCGCCAATGCTCGTAACCTCACTTTTTACCTGTTCAATGACCCTAAAACTTGCATTTACGGAGAACTCATGAACAGAATTATATTGAAAATGGACGAAAACAACTATTTCCATCATTTTCTACAAGTTACAAGCGAATTTGATGAGAAAATTCAAGAATTTACGTTCGTTGAACAGGTAGATTTGAGGTTAGGGAAACGCCACTGAATTTCAGAATTACTTTACTTTTGAAAAGTAACCCTGAAATATTCCTGCATTTAAAATATCAGTTTTATTATATCACTCTATGTCCATGAATTCAAAAACTAATTATGAATCAATGGTGCATTAAGTTTATTGGATTAAATCATGATAGCACATAGTGCGTTGTAATCCCCCGAACGGGGTTATCTTGAGTTAATCGAATATTTTTAATTATTTTTAGAGTTTGCCAAACATTTTCTGTTACAAATGCGAGATGAATTTATGATGAAATTACTGGTCGTAGTTGTGACGCCATTTATTCAGCAGCTTTTTGCTGAAATCCGAAAGAGTTTATGATGAACTTTATTTGAGAGTTTCTGATGAAAATCTTTATGCACGTGATATTTTATAACAATCTAGTGAAACAAAATGTGGTAGTTGTTTCAAGAGTATTATTTGGAATTTATTAATTTATTTTATTTATTTATTATTTATTTTATTTATTTAATGAATCCAGAAGATTGTTAAAATCGTTTCTTTAAACATTTCTTCAAGAATCTTTTGTTCATATCTGAGTTTTTATTAGTGCCAAAACCAAAACGTCATCATATATGCGATGATGAGACTCAACAAAAGATCTGCCTAAGTTTCTACAAAAATGTGCTCTAATACTGTAATGTTTTCTCAAAATTCGATCAGTTTTTCATTTGGGCCTTCAAGATAAGACCGTTCGCAATGCTGTTTTATTTTGTATGACGAGTTTTAAAATTTTTAAAACTCGCCATACAAAATAAAACAGCATTGCGAACGGCCTAAGGAACATATTAGTTTCATCAGAAATTTATAGATTCATTCAGTTCCAGAATTTCCTCCAAAACATTTTAGACTATATTTTTTAGGAGTGCAGTATGAATATCTTCAGTATTCTTGACAATTTAATCTTCACATTTACTTCACCAAGAATATTTCTAGTAATTTCTTGTCGGGGCATGTGACAGAGCTTTTATCTAAAAATCTTTTTGAAATCTCTTCTTTAAATTCAGCAGTTTTATTCAATTAAAACCTCCAGTTCCGCGAGCTTTTTTTTACGAAATCTTTACTCGAATTTATTGCATAGTAACGGAGTAATTGCAATGATTGCAACTGCTATCATAATTTATATTTGAACTGTTGTTCAAATTACAACAGCTGTTAAAAAAACCTGTTTTGGTAAATAACAACACACTTAATTTAGACCGTGTACGGTAATTTTTTGACGAAATTAGAACAGCTGAATACAAGTATAATGGATTGTTTACCTTTTGCACCCGTTTTTGATAGTTGTAGTACTGAACTTCATCAGCAAAATTCAAAAAAATCAAAGGTGTCGTATGACCAATTCATGCTTTGTACCAAAACGCCAATGCCGTACAATATGTACGATGAGGTGGTGTTTTGATACTGTCTCCAACAATCAGTTATCAACAAAGCTTTTGAAAATAGGAGAATATAGTTGAGGCTTCTTAAATTGAACACTTTACAAAACAAAAAAGAATTATTGAAACAATAAAGTATCACAATCATAAACTCTGGAACTTAGCTGAAAATTATAGGTTGATTTTCTAGGTAATTTGGTAATTCATCGAATGTTCAGCCTACAAATTCAGTTTTCCAATAACTTTGAGGTCACTATTCAGTCACTATTTGGTCACTTTTTTGATAATTTTAGTCACTAAAGTCACTATTATTTTGTCACCTGATCGCTACCAGTCCTGCTCCCGGGATTCCTTCGGGGATTTCTACCAGGAATGTTCTTCCCCTCAGCGTTATGTTTTCCAGACTTTTGTACGTAATTCTATATTGCAATTTGTAGATCGAATAAAATTGAATTTTTGGGTAGTTTATCATTTCTCATGTAGCCGAAAGACACATTATCTTTTCGATGTAACTTTGATAGTTCCCAGAATAACACCATAAAACCCACATATAGTTCACGAATAAAAAATTATGAAGTAATACAAACATAAGTGGAGAAGCCGTGTAGAGTATATATGGTTGAAATTTTATATCAAAACATGGAATGATGAACCTGGGCGTGTTAGTGGCCCAGCCAGCAATTTGGTTGCTATATCGAAATTGCAACTGAAATAGTCACACATATATAGCACCAAAGAAATCGTATTCAATGCACGAAACAGGCATATACATACTAATGTGGAGGCCATATCGAAACATATATACGATTACTGCGATTCCATCCAACATCATTACGATTTCTCGAAAAATTTCTACGATTTCGCCGATTTTATCCATCTAAATATACGATTATGCGTGATCTTATTACGATTCAGAGTACCAATATACGACTCAAGATTTTCAAATAAAAAAAAAACAATTGGCGTTCAATGGGAATCGAACTTAGGTCCTTTGATTGAGAACTGCGCGTCATCTCTATTGGCTATATTGCCAAGTTGAAAATAGCGAGTTGAAAGTGAATGGCATGAAACGAATAAAAATTAGCATGACACGGTGCGAGACTTGTGGTGGGAGCGTTGTTGATGTGCATTGAGTGGCACCAAAAGTGGTGCAGTGCAAGAGGCCAGGAATTCACATCGTTGTTGGAATCTATACATCACTTATTGGAAGTCATCTGCTAGTATGAAAACCTATATATTTGGTTGAAATTATTGCTACCATGGTTGGAATGTGTCAACAACAACAAAAATACAAATTTGTGATGAATACCTTTTTCTCCATCATACAAATATGTAAACAAAACCATTTACGATTTCCGAGATTAAGATTCGACTATTAAAAGTGCAGTAACAATCATATGCGACTGTAAAAATGAATATACGATTTCTACGATTTCATTCACTTGGTATACGATGCAAGTGTGACGCAAACGATCAATATACAACATTGTTATAGTTGTATACGATTTCACCGAGTTTCATCATACCTTTAGGTAGCGAGCTCGATTTAGCAGATTCATATACGATGTGAAGCGACGATCTCCACGATTCAATGAAATCATATATACGATGCTAGCGAACTTGTAGCTTGACACTAAGAATGTATATTTTTTTCACGATTTTATCCGATTTTGTGCGATCCTACCGATAGTATCTCGCACCTTTTATGATCGGAGACGACAATATGAAACAAAATCGCAATTGAAATTTTATTTGGCATGAAATGCGATTTTACGCAATCATTGTCAACAAATATACATATTATTATACAATTCTGATCCAATATTTGAAAATATACGATTTTTTCCACACAATGATTTACGATATGTGGTTGGCTGGGGGAATACCTGTAAGTACGAGATACCGTGGACGGCCTTATATTTGCGGTCGAAATACGTATCTGTCAAAGGATACAAATTAAAAGGAACAGTACATAACACGATTTTCTTTTTAAACATGCAAAATTTCTGAAAAGTTTACGTATGCGAGTTTGTGGGGTGCTGAAGGAGAAACTTTGTTAGAAATAATATATTTATTAGAAATCATTACTTTATTAGAAATCATTATCTGTGTAAAAACTAACTTCAACAGTATTTTAACGTTTGGTTATACTACACATAGTGAACTTTCGTTATTTGATTTGTTAAAAAAATTTAAATGTTGAACACTGCAGTCGAAATGATATGAAATTACAAGATCCATGCGTTGCATACTTTTAGGCGTTTATCGGGTAATATTTCTGCCCCAACTTATAAGACCTTTATCTATTCTTTTTGAGTGGTTATCATCTGTTTCACTTTTTAAGAGCTGTATTGTATCTATACGGATCAGAATATAACGATAGCGTAGAAGTTGTGCTGAAATAGAACTCGAGAAAATTATCAGATATTGAGGACCTACAATGAAGATTTTTTTTTGGAACTACACCATAGACTTCCATTTTTTTTTCGTGAAATCATGCTTCTTTTATTAGAACTTGACCTTTGATGACAAATTTATTTGAAGATTTCAATTGTGAGACACCTTGGGCGTTAACGGGTTAAGGGGTTATATATGTCGAGGCCGAGCATAAAATCCACTAGCAGGTGACCCCTAATTCATGGTGTGATGCCGCTATTTGCTTATCGTACCTGGGAGTGAATGGCTAGGAGTTGTCTAATACAAACCCAACCGCTAACGGAGCCTATGGAGTACCAGGGTGCCCTCCACAGTATTTTGCCCTTACTGTGCTAACCGGAGCAATGGTGCAGTGAAACTTGTGTTACCGAGACAATTAGCTACCTTTTTAAGTTTCAAACTTGAGGCATTAAAAGGGCGGGATTATGAAGATGTTGTTAACTAGTTTAAATTGTCACCTATATGATTTCGCAAAATGCGATTTACACAGTGCATTCTGTGTATCCTCGCCTTTGGCGTCTTCCAATCGTTACCGATCTGGTTTTATTGCTGCTTGTAAATAGTTTGATCTTGCCTAGTTTGGGTAATGGCTACGGTTAGGATAGCTCAGATCAATCTTCAGCATAAAAGAGCAGCAACGATCAATTTTTGCAGACTTATGC
>NW_026917128.1:0-28430 GCF_035046485.1 Aedes albopictus
CCAATTTTCAGCCAATTGACTTCATTTTTGGAATACGGTAAGATATGCACAAAATCTAGCCAAGTACGAAATGTCATTTCAATTCATTTGAAATTAACTGAATTATAGCAGCAAGTGCCCAAAATAGGTGCTCCTGTCCAAATGGTCTCAGACCCTATATATCTTGAGAACAAAAGAAGGAAATCTTTGGATACCATAACTAAAATGCAATGACATTGATGTAAATTTTTTTTATTTTTTCAAGAAAGATCCAAAAAGTGTCAATCCATCATAACTCTTTTACGTTCAAAAAGTATCCATGTTTTAAAGACTTTTCAAGCATAAGTAGACAGTTCAAAAATTAGTTGTCTAAAAAATAGTGTTTTTTTTTTATTCCCAGAAAAAGAAAAAAAAAACATTAGTATATTATTGATAAACGTTCAAAATTTCATTCAATTCAGTTCACTGGTTTCCGAGATAGGACAGTTCAAAAATTAGTTGTCTAAAAAATAGTGTTTTACCAGAACAGTTCTAGCTTCGCGAAAGATTAACCAATCGAGCTCAAATTTGTCCCAATGCACAGTGGTCCACGAACCAGATTTACGAGGAAAGATGCATTCAACGCCTTCAAATGAGTTTTTAGGCAAATATGGTCTTCTACAAAGTTGTGCCTAATAATAAGGCCCTCTTTAAAATGTGCATGAAAATTAGTGTGGTCCATATTTTCAAAGAAATCGGTAACTAAAGCTTTTTATTTGCAAGAATAACTCTATACATTCTTAGGGAAAGTTGTAGCTCTATCAATTTTGAGCAAGTTTGCTGAAGACACTTTGTATGTAGCTTTAAAATTGACCGATCTAGAGGTATTTTTCTGAATAAGCTTAGGGTGGTTCAAGAATAACCGGTTTTATGGCGTTAACTTATACAGTTTCCATTTTCCATCAAAGTCGCCCAAAAAACACTTGTAGAGCATTTGAAGACGCATCGTTTCGTGCGCTGAGTCGTTATCTTTTTTGGTTCAAAAGTTACAGGCGTTTTTCTCAAAAAATCATAGTTTTTTAAAAAGGGTTTATGATGAGTTGGGGCAAACATTAAAAAATATCTTTTGCCCGCATTCAAAAGACGAAATGTTATAAAACATATCAAAAAAATGAAGGGGTGTTATTTTTGTAACTCAAGTGAAAAATACTTGAAAAGTGCCTATTTTTTCTAGAAAATCATGAATATCTTTTGAACGGAATGACGTAGTAACATTCTCAGCGCACGAAAATGCGCGTTTTTGGAAGCTTTATGAGTGATTCTTAGGCGACTTTGACGAGAAATTTGAAACAAAAAAGATTGGTTGTGAAAAAGAGGAAGAAACTTCCCAAATATCTACATTCATTTGTGCTAGCTTATCCTGCTAACATATAAGGGGGAGCCAGCTATACCTGTCTACCTGATTCTGATAAGAGATTGCATGAATAATTGGAAATACCCTCAGGAGAGATGGGACAAGCGGAATATCTCAAGGTTGCTACTTACTTTTCAAATGTTCTCATCCGAATGATCACAGACATTCCTCCAGTGTTTCCCAAACTTCTAAGAGGTATCGCCCCCTTGGAGCTGAAGAGAAACATTTTCGCCCCCCTACATGAGATTTGATTTTTTCAATGAGTAAATGGCTATGGTATCTCATGTATAGATGCATAGGTATTGCTCTTGTTACAATTTCATTGCATTGAAAACACATTGGTTTTCCAAATCCAAAAAGGTCAAAAATTGGAAAACAGTTGTCAAAGTATCGTTCGTGTGAAAACAAAAACTCAGAAATATATCGGTGTATTTTAAATTAAGTCAGCTCTGATTTTGCCAGTGAATGAGAATTCAGAAATTGTCGGTGATCCAAATTGACAAGCCTCGTATAAATTTGAGTACTTTCTGTGTTTATTTTAAATTAAGCAGCCTTGGAGTCACCATGACTAAGTTTTGAGAGAATTTCAAGCTGATTGTTTGTAGTTTTCGAATTAACGTTACTTGGTGCTAGAAATTCACCTCAAACGGAAAGGTCAAGATATTTTGCACAGCAAGCTTCATTTTTTGACGTTTCATCTCAGCTTCGTAATGGGGACAAGAAACTTCCAAAGGTTGCTGATTTTTAGAGCGATTTCTTGCCTGAATTTTCTACGCATTGAAATAGGCTAAAAATTGCTTACGATCTGCGACCTACGATTGCTTGCTACACATAACTAGAAAAGTTTAGAATTCTCCTGGAAATCTTCTCAAAAATAGTATCAATAAAATCAATAAAATCAGAAAAGTATCTGCAGCGGTCCTGATGTGATGGTTAAAGCACGTGACTTCCACTCCAAGGACCTGGGATCGAAACTCGCTCTCGACAAACTAAAAAAAATGTGAGTTATTCCTTCAAAAGGGAAGCAAAGCCGGGGATCCTAAGATTAACTAGCCTAAATCAAAAGTTTAAGATTTAAGACTCAGAATAGGCTTCAAGATTTCCTTTGAGGGTAGCAATTCTCACCAAAACTTCTAACTGAAGCTTTCTCACCAGTGTTCATGAAACTCATTTGAAAATGATTGATTGAGATTGAAAATTCCATTGAGCCTTATAATTGAGAAGGTTAGAAGCTAAGGGTTGTAAGTGGAAAAACCCTGCTTTCGAGTAAATGAAGTTATTCACTAGATTTTCATTCATGTAGGAAAGATTGTGAAGCTCCATTTTCTCCAATTTATCGATATTTTTCTAATCTTTGTTATAATAATCTTAAAAAAAGTTCCGAAAGCTTGAAGTCTGAAGAATTTTTTGACATGCTTAACTCAAAATCGACAAAAAAGTCACTTCATCCCTTTGCATCTGGGTCCGGAATTTTTCCTTCTAGTCAGAAAAAAATGTTCCTTCCACAGTTTCAGCAAATAGTAATCACGAATGTTGGTCATACAAATTGTTAGGAATTATTAAATTTATATTTTTTTTAAAGAGTTGCAGATTCACTTAGAATTTCTTTTAAAAGTCCTGCCCAAGTAAAATTTTGATTACCAATTAGTCCTGTAGAGGTTTTGAGAACCGTTTTGAGATGAGATTTTGTTTTGGTTTTATGATGGTTCTAAGAACCTCTTCTAGTATATTTGGCTGAAGAATGTTACTTGGGTGTAGCAGTCTTATTTTATGTTTGCCAACGAATTTTGCTCAAAAGCTCAATTATAAACACGTTTTTTTAAATAATCCTTAAACACTAATTTGAAATGTGAAGGATTTTCCATGATTTAGTAGATACCTCGGACTTGTATTTTTATACTGTTGATTATATCAAATCATTGAAAAAATCGCCCCCTTGCTTGGTATTTTTGCCCCCCATTTTTGATTTGACGAATTTCCGCCCCCTTCGGCCTCGTTTTCGCCCCCTAGGGGGCGATTTCGCCCACTTTGGGAATCACTGCTCTACACGTTATGTAGGTTTATCTCTAAATGTTCAAAAAACAATCTTCAAAGCAAGTTACAACATTGGTGCACACAAGGATGTTTCGAATCGTCTGGTTAAACTTTGACTCATTTACAGACTTGGTAGCCAGTGGCGTCTCGTAACCTTACGTTTTACCTGTTCAACGACCCTATTACTTGCATTTGCGGATAATTGAAAATGGACGAAAATGGATATTGTCGTCATTTTCAACAAATTACAAGCCAATTTGTTGATAAAATTCATGAATTTCTATTCGGAGAACAGGTAGTTTTGAGGCTATGGAATCGCCACTGCTGGTAGCAAAAACTGATGACCAAATTGTGACGTAAAGATTGCAGAAAAGTGACTAAATGATGACTAGTGATTGTATGGAAGCAATTATTTAAGACATTTTCATACATTGCTAAGTACATTTTTTAAAGGAGCATCCTCAGCAAATTTGTCTTGACAGAAGTTTTGCTGAAGGTATC
This sequence comes from Aedes albopictus, assembly GCF_035046485.1. Lineage (NCBI taxonomy): Eukaryota > Metazoa > Arthropoda > Insecta > Diptera > Culicidae > Aedes > Aedes albopictus. Next base: position 3,908 of record NW_026917128.1, read on the forward strand.
CTTAATCTTTTTTCAAAAATATTGACAGAAACAAAGTGAATATTTCCATGGCATAAAACAAACTATTTTTGAAGAACTCTAACAAAAATGTCTGCTCTACGTAATCTGAAGGCTAACTATTGCCATCACTTTACTATTACTTTTTTCCATCAATAATGATCAATCGAGTGAAGTTGTAGAAGATTAATAATTCTTTCAGATGTTCAAAAATAGGGAAAATAACGGTTGCGACAGTTTTTTTTTAACGAGATATTTAGCCCTAGGCTAGTTCATCTCGGGACCCATGCTGTACTTCCCTTCCGAAGGAAGAACTCATATTTTGTGGGATTCGATCCCAGGTCCTCGGCGTGATAGTCACGTGTTCTAACCATCCACGGTGTCAAAATTTTGATTATTATCGAACTTTCATGTACCTCGGATTTTTCTTCATAGAATGTTAGAATTTCGGCTATAATGTATAAACGCAAAATTTGAAAATATTCTATCGGAGAAAATTTGAGTTAGCTGAGTTTTTGGCTATTTTCCATACAAAAAATCAATAATTACTATTTTAGCCCAAAAAACGTCCCATAAAAAATGTATGGAAAAATTTTTCGTCGATGAAATATTTTCTAGTTTTCCGATTATGAATAAGTAGCCCAAATACAAATCAAATTCGAAGAAAAATCCGAGGTACATGAATGTTCGATAATAATCGAAATTTTGACACCGTGCCTTCCAACTAGAACCGCTCCACTTGCGATAGTTAATTTACTTGTTACTCTGAGGAGTTTGCTAAGGAAGACTGGCTCCTTTGCAAGAAAATCCAGTGCATCGTTATGCTAGAATTTGACTCGATAACTTCGTTTACTACCCTGAACATAATAGGTCAGGACTCTGGCGAAACCGTTATTCCTCTTAACGTATTTGGGGATTTCTACAATAATTACTCCCCAGCGTATTTCCTTAATAATCCAGAGGTTTTCGCGAAAATGCTGCAAGAGTTCCTCGCTGGATTTCTCTCAGCGTTACTTCTAAAAATTCTCTTAGAGGTTTCCTGGCATTTTCCTAAAAGCTTCTTCCAGACGATCTTTCTGGATTTCCTTACAAATTTTCCCGGCAATTTTTCTTAGAAGTTCTGAGATTTTTAAGGAAATCCTCCTGAGTTTTTGCATATAGTTTCGTTTCTCATTTTTTCCAGAAGTTTCTTCCGAGCTGGGCTCTGTTTGAGTTTCTCCAGCCTTTCCCTAATAGTTCTTCGCGAATGCTAACCATATTTTTCAGAGTTTTCCCGGGGTTTATACAAATTTTTCTCTGGAAATCCAGAGAATCCAGAAATCTCCAGAGAAATCCTTCCCGAGAGAAGGATTTTTTTCAGAGGTTTTTCACGCGGAGATTTCCTAGAATTCCTCCCTTAGAAATCTTCTGTGAAATTACTACTAGAGTTTACGCCGGCATTTCCCAACAGTTCCTTCCAGAGTTCTTTGTGGGAAATTACAGCTCAATTTCAGACGTTTCCCATTGATTTCAACAAGGGTTTCTCTTGGATTTTATGATTGGATTACTTCCAAAATTATCTGGCAAAAATGAGAGGATTTCTCCTTTGATTTCTACCGAAATTCCTCTTGTTTTGGGGTTTCTCTGCTGAAAGTAATTATGGTAAGAGACCTGAGAGAAGATGTTTTCGAGTGAGTCCAAGTGAAAACCTGATTGCAAATTTATAAGGAATCCAAAACATATTCCGGGGGAAATTGCAAGAAAAATCGTAAGAAATACCTGGGATTCTTCAAAAGTCTTCGTAGAAATAACAGAAGGAATCAGAGAAATGCAGAGAACAGTATCCCAATTTCAGGATGAATTGCGCGAGAAATCCCAGAAGCAATCTCGTCAGGTAATTTTCCAAGAGCAATTCCTAGACGAATCCCTAAATGTCAGAAGGAATTTCGGATAGAAACAAGGAAGAATACCTCCGAAAGGTATTTTAGAAAACTGGAAGAAGTTCAAGTAAACATTTCGAGAAGGATTATATATCAGAAGAAATCCTTGTATGTTCTTGAACGAATCTCTGAAGGAAATCTTGATTCTAGTTTGATTGCTTGAATCTTGAAATCTAGTTTTATTGCTCCTTTGGTGAAGCGAGTAAGATACTAAACAACATCCGCATCCGACGTGAAGCGTGTTGATTCTATTTCAGAAGGTTCTACACCGTTCAACTCTCTTAGATCAAAAAGATTCGGTCCGTTCGTCGCCTTTCGGTCGTCAGAGAAGAATTTGGTGTTTGGTAATGTCAGCAAAAGAGTGCAGTTGCTCTTGCTCCTGCAAACTGTATGTTCGTATGTCCCGTATAATACTCCAACAGTTTGACTGTAGATGCTGGAGTTCCATCGATGTTCAGTTTTCTTTAACGTTGGTGAGATCGTTCTTTATTACTAGAATAATTGCTGCTACATGCAGTAACATACGTGGGACCACGCATAACTCGCAAACGAGAAGCCCGATTTGGGTTATCTTTGTTTTGAAAAGTTTACGTTTCTAATATTAAGAGAATAGTACTGGAAAAACTGTATACTGCTTTTATGAGTTCTGCAATTCTTGGGGAAACTTTCATCGATGATTTCCTCAAGGAATTTTACAACTCTGCAGTGCCATTTCTAAAAGTAACTCCAGAAAATTGAATAAATGAAGGCAGCGCATTTATCAGTTTTAAGAAAGAACTTTGTCAGTCTTTGAAAATTTTGAGGGGCGACGTATTCGATTTTCGGGGATAAGCCTCTGAAGATATCCAGAATAAACATTATCAAGCAGCTGCAATTGAATTTGTTAATCTCAATCAGCTAACGCAAGAATCATATGGATGGTTCAGGAAGACACCTTTTCAATTAGGGGATCTGTTTTCAAGGGGTTCAATAGTTGGTTTTATACAATATGGTTGAATGGGATTGATAGAGATATGTACATTTTAGGAAGAATGCAAGTTCTACTGTTCACTAAGCTTATTGTTCAGTATTGCGTGCAGTACAGAGTAGACTTTTCAAGAAGTAAATCTGTTACTTGGACCAGTTGACAACTGTTTGAAACTCACCTGATTCCGTTGAAACTCCTCGATGGCCTTCAGGGCCGAATCGGTCAGCTTGACGAAGATCAGTTCCTTGTTGTTGCTGCTGCTACTGTTGTCACTGGCATGCTGATGGGGCTGATGCTGCTGGGACAATCCGTAACTGCCGGCACAAAGAGCGGCCATCTTGAGCTGCTGCTGCTGCTACTAAGAAGAGCTTGAGCTACTACGTACGTAACGGAGGAGATTGCTACTGCTGCTGCAGCTCAGCTCAACCGACGGACCGACGGACGACGACAACAACAGTGTCTCTTCTCGGGACGGACGGGGTCGTCGTCGGAAACAGGAGGAGAAGCAACAGCGCAACACCGTCGTCGTCGTCGACGACGTTTGAGGAGCGGGTTTTGCGCGCGCGGGAACAAATGTCCTTGGGTGAATTCGGACAAAGGACCCTCACGGGGAGGACGACGTTCCTGCTCAGGCTATGCTCTCAACTCCTGCTGCTGTTGCTGGTGCTGCTGCTGCTGACGTTCCCGGACGTTCCGACGGCGCTGGAACGAGACGTGAATGGCGCTGCTGCCGATGTTATTGCTGAACGATGGTGGTGTTGGTGCTCCACCGACGGACGGACGGTCGTCGGTCGTTTCGCCTTTTTTGCCACGTAAAAATTCAATGAAATATTTTTATATTTTGCTCTCGCACAGAGTGCCTCCGCGCGCCGCAGCACTCTCGCACACACTCTTTTTCGTAAGTCGACGTCGTCTTCGCTCTGCTCTCAATGACGGTACATACGTACGGTACGGTACGGTACGATGGATGGTAGTTGTGGTCGTCGTCGTGGTGCTCTCTGTGTGACGGGACGGGGTAATAATAGGCAAATATTTTATATGAGCTCTCTACACAGCAACACAGTGGGAATAATTATCTTGGGGGCGAAGCACAAACACTTTCGCACTCGGTGCGATTTATTTGAATGAAGAAAAAAAATCATCGATTTCGATGGACACTCGCGATTTTTTTCGCCTTGCCTAGGTATTTCTTGAAGAGCTCTTTTGTGCGAAAATGGTTAATTTTTTGTCGGTTTGTAGGATTGGATTTTTTTTCAGTGTGTGCGCCGTCTGCGATGTTTGTGTTGGTATGCATGGCAAGTGGTTGGTTCGGATGGTTACTTGGGCAACTACAGTACTGTCTTTCTAGGTGAGTGAGTGTGCGGGAACGATGATGAGTCAGGGATGCCAGGTGGAATATTCAAAAATGTCTTTCCACTAAATAATGTTGATACTATACTATTGATACATGGGTCTCCAGTTAGCCTACGGCTATGGATGATAAATATGGACCAAACAGGTCTGTGCCATAAAAAGAGGGCTATGGATCGCCAATCCGGAGACGGCGGGTTCGATTCCCGTTCCAGTCGGGGAAATTTTCTCGACTCCCTGGGCATAGTGTATCATTGAACTTGCCACACAATGTACAAATTCATGCAATTGCAGGCAAAGAAAGCTCTTCAATTAATAACTATGGAAGTGCTTAAAGTTAGTGTTGAAGCGAGGTAGGCCAAGTCCCAGTGGGGACGTAGAGCCATAAAGAAGAAGAAGAAGACTACTTGGAATCTTATGTCGTTTTCGTTTTTGCGGTGGTGCTACACCGGTGCAGCACTTTTGCACCGAAACAGTTCGTTTTTGATTTTCGTGCTGCACCGGTGTAGCACTTTTTCTGCACCGCTCAAGATAGTGCAGCACTCAGAAAATCGGGAGTGTAGCAGGTGTACACCGCGTCCACCAATCAGCGTTTGCAAAATTGTAAATATTTTGGTTTTTATTCACGCACACCAATGCAACTGCGCCGAAAATGTTCGTTTTTGTAGTGGAAAGTGTAGCACGAAGCGGTGTAGCACCGCCGCAAAAACGAAAACGACATTAGAGAAATTCCTGGATGTGCTCTTTAATTTCATTTTTCATTTTCATTTTGCAGCATTTGGTGGGGCAATAAGAGCGCAAGTCAATCCAAAGCCGAAGATCAAGGAGGGGTAATGGCCGTAATAGTCCGTGCGGACCACATGAACACCATCGGAGGGGTAATGGTATGGGTTGGGGGAAGGAATTGGAGTGGACTTGACACAATTATGCAAATAATACGGCGAAATTCAATGAAACATGGGTTTAACCCTCCACTTCCCATGGTTGTTCTAGCCAGAGAGCACCATCGATTTTCGACGAAATCTGGACAAACGGAATTAGATAAATATGATGCAATATTTTTTTAGAATATGACTGTAACCTCATAAGTTTAACCCAACTACTAACTACTTGTTTCAATAGTAGAACTATTGATAAACAATCAAGGACCTATTGGTTTACAACAAAACAAAGTTCATTGATTTCGAAAAATTCAGCCAATTTGCAATATTTTTTGTTCAAGCGCTTCTTTCGGAAACGCTTTTTTGGCATAGAAATAGTCGTTTAAAGCCGTGGGAAGGGAAGGGTTTGATTGGTTATCTTTAGATGAAAAATATTCAAATTAATTTTGACTTGAAAATAAATAAATAACAAAACAATGAAATCATTTTAGCTGTCTAAATTTAAAAAAAAATGAAAATTCAAAGACTAAACCTTCTTTTTTAGACCCAAGGAAATTCAAATCCCAATTTAATTGAATGTGTTGTAATCCTGGCATGTCGTTAACGTCTTTATATCCTAATTCCTACCTGTTACGTTATGCCACAATAAGATCTAGGAGATAAACAAAAACACGTATGGTCTTTCGGATGGCTATTACATTGAAAATTACTGAAAATACAGTACAGGTCGGACTCGACTATCCGGATTCAAACTCTGAAGCCTCCTAAAACCACATCTGGCAAACGGAATGATGTACAAAGCTGAAATATTTACTGGCTACTAATCAAAATTAGCTTGACAAAATGTGAAAATTTTAGCTTTATACATACAACATTTCGTTCCCCAGACACACGTTTCCGAAGCTTCAGAACCCGACTCCGGACAATTGAGTCCGACCTGTACAAACGTATTACGTGGTATTACTAGCACTCAAAATAGGAGCTCCTGCTCAAACGATTCCAAATTCTATGCACCCGTTTGGAAGATATGTATAAATAATAATGAAAAAAAAAATCCATGTTTCATACTGTTATCCTGCCCATAGTTTCCTATTACTAGCTACTTTTGTCTAGGCTCAACTGGTAGTGCAGTTTCTAGCGTCAATTGTCTTCTAGATTCCTAGAGCAATAATTATGAGTAGTAAGTGTAACGCAGATACCACCCACACCCAATTTTACGTAACGCTCCTCAAAATCTAACTGCAAATTCCTAAAATATTGGGTCTATGCAAGCTGAACTATGACATTGCTTTGGAAATTGTGATAGGCTCACTGCGGATACTCCTCTGGTCCCCATTAGCATTTACGGCCGATTTTTTCACCTCTGCTCAGCTCTTAAACCAGATTCACATCTATCTTGAGGCTGAATCAGAAATGAATAAATTGGCGCACAAAGTGCTAATGGGTTAAGCCCTCCCATCGCGTCAAGATCGAATATCCATGGGGAGGGAAATTCCTGGATGTGCTCTTTAATTAAGCAAAAATAAAATTATTCAAGAATCTTTTATGGGATCCCTTGATATATACTTGAAAAATCCATAAAGTTCACATTCAAATTTCTAGAGAAATTGAGAATGGAATCCTATTTTATTCCTTGAACGAATCATTTGAAATCTTCCTTGAAGAAGCTGCAGAAAATTAACAAAATCTCTGAAAATTCAATGCAAAATAAGTTGGAACTTGTCCAAAAGTTTCATTTTTATGTGGCAACAGTTTGGGAAAAGCAATGATCTACGTCCACGTTTGTAAATTGGATTAGACGAGACAATTCATGCACTTTTTACATGTATTTGTGATTTTCCGAACAATGGTCATGTTTAAAGATGGAAATATCTTTAATTTCCCAATTGGAATTGAACCAGTTTGCCGTTAGAATAAAGAGAACAGCTTCAAAATGTCCATGACATAATCACTGAATCAAGTGTAAAGTGGATACTTCTAACAAAGTTCGTCAATTTTCCTGAAAAAAAAACACGAGAAAATCTCTCTAAGAATTTCTTCAGAAACTTCTGACTAGAATTCGGCCAAAGAATTCTAACTTTCTGAAAGCTTTGCTAACGTACTTCTAGGTTCTAGCACTGTAAGCAATTCAGCCAGAAGATTTTGCTGTAACTCATTTTAACCTTCCGTAACTCGCGCGGTCGGCCACCTCAGTCAGCACCACGCTAATGCTGAATACAAAAAGCGAGATTTTTTCACCGTGTTGTACAAAATACAACAGCGCGAGTTCTCGAGGGTTAAAAAGAAGTTTCACCAGAAATGATCGCCAAAATCCAAGATTCTGCATGACACTTCTCCAAGGAATCCTTCAATAACTTTCTTAAATCCTACATTAGGTAGTTCTCTCTAGTAATTTCGTATGGAATTGATTAACCGCAAATCCGGTGTTAATCTTCGATGAATTCTAAAAAAAAATCACTTAAAGTTCTCTCACAAGTTCTGAACAGATTCTTTGTAACTATTTTACTCTATTAAGATTTTTGTCCTTTGGAAAAAAAAAATCTTCAATTTTTGTTTCCAACTTTCCAAAACGAACAATACAACAGAAACAATAATTCGACTAAATACGAATGTGGTCAGAATTCATTCAGAAACTGTGACGTATCTCGTCACTGCAGCACTAAAAATTATTTGAGAATAGAATTGTCCAGCAACTTTTTTTTCAGTTCGACTACAAATTCTCTTAGGAATTTCCAAAAGATTTTTTTCAGAAATAATGACTCCAAGTTTACCAGGAAATTCCTAAGCTATTTCATGGAACAACCTCATAGACTTCTTACGATATTTTGCTGGCAGTGCTGCTAGAGGTTCTCTCAAATATTTTCCTAGCAAATTGCAATAGTAGCAATAGCTCAACGAAGTGGTTCTGAAATTCTTCCGAAAAATCGCATACTTAACTTAAAAACTAATTAAAAACTTAAGAAAAAATCGAGGGTGGAATTGATATTCTTTTTTGAAGAGTTATTTGGCTGGAGGGAATCCAGATATTACAGCGAGAACCCATGGAAAACATTGCAGGGGGAATTCCTGGAGGAATCATTAGAAAATACTTTGGAAAAAATAATCCTGGAAGCATAGCGAAAAGAATTCTTGAAAACAAAATCAAGCTAGGAAATTTCCTGGAAGAATCCAATCAGGAATTTGTGGAGGAATCTCTGGGGAAATTCCTAGAGGAATCCCATCCGGTATTCCCGGAGAAATCCTAGTAAGATTTTTCGGAAAAAATACCGTCGAATCCCTGCGAAAATCTCAGAAGGAAATTTCTAAGGAATCTTTGGAAAAACCTCTGAAGAAATCACAGAAGGAATTTTTCTGGAGAAATTTGAGGATGAAATCCTGTAGAATTTCCAAATAAATATTGGCAAAAACTCCTTAAACGGTAAGAATGACTAGAAGAATCCCAGTCGAAATTTTTAGAGGAATGATAGAAAGAATTATTTGAAACATGTCTGGAATCCTTGGAATCATAGCGAAATCCCTAGAGAAAACACAAGTGAAATTCCTCGAGGAATCACATCAAGAACTTCTGGAGCAATTGCTGCAGGCATTCCTAGCAAAATTCTGGCAGATATAAAACACAGTAGAAGTTTTTCAAGGATTTATAGAATTCTTCTTGAAAAAATCTCTGGAGGAACTCCTTAAGGGATTCTAGGATAAATCACAAGAAGTATGTCACGACAAACTCCATCAGAAACCCCTGAGTTCCAAGAGAAATTCTTTGAGGGCTGCCTGAAGAAATTTTCAGATGAACTCTTAAATATCTATGATAAAAGAAACTTCTGTAGAATTCATCCTTGAATTTCTAGGAGGAGTTTGAGAGTAACAAACTGAAGAAAAAAAAATGAAAATCCGAAGCAACAACTGATGAACTGATGAAGAAGTCCTCGGATGAGTTTCTGGAAGGGAAATTTTTTAGAGGAACCCTTATAAAAATATTGTATGACTTACTGAAGGAATGACTGTAAGATTCCTTAGGAGAGTTTATTGAAGAAATCGTGTGGAAATCTGTGGAACCATCGACGATGAGATTTTGGAAAGACACATCTTCGATAACATTTCTGAAGGAAATCTTAATAGAATCCTCGGCGGAAGAAAGTCTTAATTAGATTCTGGAGGAATATAGAGATAAATCCTTGTTTGATTTCCCAGAAGAATGTATCGATAAATACCTAGAAGAGGTCTTGCAGGAAGCTGTATTCAGTTAAACCTTCATGAGTCGATGTCTTTTGATTCAAAAACGTCTTATGGAGGTACTGAAAAATAATTTATGAATCACTCTGTTACTTCACGCGACTTCTCAAAGATTTTTAGTTTTTAAAAGTACTACTCGATATTACTTTTTTTTTTCGTGAACACTTGATATTGAGTCGATGGTTCCTCAATAATATCGACCCATGGGTGTTGGACTGTAAAAGTTTTTGGAGGTGTTCTCGGATGAAGTTTTGGATGAGATGAGAAATGTCCAGAGGAATCCTCAAAAGAACTCCTAAGGAAACAATAATGGAGTATTTTATAAATAAATTCATCGAAATGTTTTCGAAAAGCTCTCAGGTGGATTTCTGGGGATCCAAAGTGGTTCTTTTGAAGGTATTTCTGATAGAAATGTTGGTCAAAACTTACGAGCAATTTTCAAAGGAAATTTACAATGGATTGCTCGGAGGAACTAAAACAGGACTTTTAGACGATACCTCGGAGGAATTCGAAAAGAAATTCTTTGAAGAAATATTGAAGGAGCTTATAACGGAATCTTCGGATGAACTTTTTAAGAAGACTTCTCTAAAAACATTCTGAACAACTCCTTGAAAGAGTTTCTGAGAGATTCCAATAACAAACTCATGTATGATTAGAAAGACATTTTGCAGATAGGTATTTTCAGAAGAATTCTGGAAGAATTGTATCGGAGGAATTTCTGAAGAAGATTTTAGTGGAACATACGGACTAATTCTTGCAATAATGGCTGAAGCCAGGCCGCCAATTGCATAAAGTCTTGAATGTCCAAACTTTGTTTATTTACTAGAATATGATAAGAAAAGGATGGAAACCACTTTGTTTGGATTGTATTGATGGACCTAGGAGCTGACAAGGAGACAAAATCACGATTGTTCATAAATTCGGGCCTAATTTAGCGTGCCGTATCTATGAAATTCGTGTTTTACTTACAAAAAGCTTACAAGATTCATGTGAATAGCAGCCTGATTTCAGCGAGAATTACCTAATGGAGTCCTCGGAGGAGCTTCTGAAGGAAACCTAACGGTAATCTTCTAAGGAGCTTTTAGACAGAAGAATCTTTAGAAGAATGAATCGCATTGGAGGAATTTCTCATTGAAATTTTGGTGGAGACTCCGGAGGAATATTCTGAGGAATCCTCAGTGAACATTTATTATGGAATCCTTTGATGAACTTCTGAAGGAATCCTTGAAAATATTCAGGGGACCCTTTGGAACAATGTCAACATTCTTTGAGGCAATTTCTAGTCAAGAGAACATCTCGATGGAACTTCTGGAGGAATTCTTAGATGTACTTTCAAAGGACATATTTTTAGTGGAAGCTTAAGTGGAACTCTCTGGTGTTTTTGAAGAGCTTGTCCAGGAATTTTCAGAAACTATCGAATCTGTAAAACCTCGATAGAATTTGAAGTGCAGTCAACTGGGCTAAGCTCTTAGCTCAGTTAGTAAAAGACTTTCACTAGATGAGCTGGGTTTCAGCTGTCAAATAATCTCTAACAATAGAGATTCAGGGCTACCAACCTCGTCAAATCGTGCTTTACGTCAAAAGGTGACGCTTGACTTCGTTTTAAGTAAGATATAGCCCATCTAACGGGCGCCCAGTTAAAATGAACCCCCCTAAACGTAGGCCAACGAACGAAGGTCTGTTCTATCAAATTGCAGGATCAACCAAGAAGGCCTCATTTCTAGAATTATCTAAAAACTATATTACTCCACCAGCATTAGTTATAAAAATTCTCAAATTGAATAAGAAATTCTTCTAAGATGCCATTTTAGACGAATCCTTGCAAAAAAATCTAGATGAACCCATGGAGGAGTTCAAGATGAAATCCTCGGATGAGCTTTTTTTTTGGGGAGAAATTTTGAGAGAAACCATCAAGGACTAGATTTTAGAGAAACTCTCTGACAAATCTTCAGTATTTTTTATAGATTGCTTGGAAAAATCAACGGAAGAGATTCTTAATGCATGAGTCCTTTCAAAATCTTTAGGGATATGTTCTTGTATAATTTCTCCAAATATTTTTTTCTTGGAGATTCCAAACAGAAATTCTCGCAGAAGTTTTTAAACAAATTTTCGGAGCAATTTCTGTAGAAATTCTAAAAGAATAATCGAGGAATTTTTGAAATTGTGAAGAAATTTTTGAAAGAAAACATCGGTAAAAGTTTTTGAGTCCTCGAAGGAACATGAGTTGCAAACATACAAATTTGTAGATGAGTCACCTGAAAAATTACGACACTGCGGAGCAACTTTCTAATGATACTTCGGAGGAATTTCCAAAGGAATGCTTAAAAAAATCCTGAGGAAATTCAGGAGGAATCCACGCTGAAAATTTCCCATGAAATCCTCAGAGGAATTTAGACCTTAAAGGCGGTATTTCTGAAGGAGATTTTGGTAGTAATTTTCAAAGGAATCTTTGGAGAAATCTATAATGGAGTCCTCGTAGTAACTTGAAGGAATTCCTGAGTAGTGATCGGATAAATTTCAGGAGAAATTCAGATGAACAACTTCCAGCGGATATTGATTCTTTTGCAGAAATTCTCAAATGAGAAATTTTTAATATAATCCTCGGATTTTTTTACGAGTAAATTACTGGAGGACTCCTGAGGAATTTTTGAAGGCATCATCGCAGAAATTGGTAAAAAAAAGGATTCTAAGAAGAAAGAATCCTAGGAGGTTCTTCTGATGTAGACATTTTTAGAGGAGTCCTGGAAGAAATTTCTGAACAACTCTTCGAAGGAATCTTTGGGAGATATCAAGAATAACATTAGAGGAATTATGGCAGACATTCTAAAGAAAACCATCAGAAGAATTTCTGGGGGAATCATAAGAAGAACCATTACGAAGAAATTTCGGAAGGAAATTTTGGTGGAATCCAAAGAGGAATTTCTGGAGGAATCATTAATTGAAGGAAAAAGGAGTCGACCAAAAGAAATTTCAGATGAAATTCTCAGCGAAATTTGTGGAACCATTTCAAAAATTGCTGGAGAAACGTCTAGAATATATCTTGGGACATTTCTGAAGGAATCCTAATGGGATTCTTTAAACATGTAAAGAAATCCTCTGGAGAAACACTCGGAAATATGTTTAAAGTATTTCTTGGATAAATTTTTAGCCGTAGAGGGGCATTCTCGGAGAAATTTCTAAAGAGAATCTTCCTTGGACTAATTTTTGGAGGATTTTTTTAACAATCCCTTAAGGGAGCATCCATTAAGTACGTCACGCTCATAGGGGGAGGGGGGGGGTTTCAGGAAAGTGTGACAAGTAATGCATTAGGTATAAGAAAAACCCGTACGAAGGGGGGAGGGGGGTCTAAAATTCCCAAATTTTGCGTGACGTACTAAATGGATGCCCCCTAAGAGAATCTTCGATGAAATTTCTACAGGAATGCTTAGAAGAATCCTAGGACGAGCTTCTGGAGAAATTTTCGGAAGGATCTTAGTTCGATTTCTTGGAATAACGTATACAGAAATCCTTGAAAAAACCATCGGAATGAGGTTTAAAAGAATCATTATATCAGACTTTGGAGAAGTTCTTGGATGAATTTTTGGAGGAGAAACTTTAAAGGGATCTTCAAGCAAATTTCCAACCGACTCGAAAGAATGTCTGGTGAGATTCTTAAGGATCACTAAGGACATTTTTAAAGCAAATCTCGCTGATTTTTTTTTTCCAGAAATTCGTAAAGTATTTTTTTAAGGAATCCTATGAAGAACTGCCTCAAAACAATCTTTAAAGAAAACTGAAACCTTTTAGAGGAATCCTCGATGAAATTTACAACAATTTTATAGGATACCTCATAGGAAATCCTGAAGGGGTCCTTAGACGAATCCTCAGAGGAAGTTCTGAAGGAATCCTAGCGAAAAAAATAATGTTTTTACAAAGTTTTAAATCTTCAAATTGAAGACATTTCTTCCCATCTGGCATCCCTGAATATTGATGAGAAAGGAAAAGCTCTGATTTTCCTACAATCTGTCAGTTTGTTCTTTTGTCTGAAGGGGAAGAATTTTCCTTGGCCCTGTCCCGGCTTGCTGTTTGGGGCAAATTTTACCATATGGAGCGAGTTTTGCTCGATGATTTTTTGTTGGGAAATTACAAGCAATGAGAGCCGATCAGCTCTCATTTTGGGGTCATGATACGTAGCTTCAAAATGGGAACATCGAGAGAAACTACAACGGAGACGACGACGAGTTTCGGATGGCACACGTCGTCTCATATTCTCAATCGATGATGGGTTCCGCCGTATTGAAACTTGAGGGGACATTCTTTATCTTGCGCGCACCGCGGAAAATCTTCAACCCCTTTTCAGATGTTCTTGCTTTTCACATTCCCTCAGAGCTTGCTTGATTGACACACACAAACACACACCGACACGACACGGAGGGGGCGCACATCACATCAATCGCGCGAGACACGTTCACGAAAATTTCACGAATTTCAGTGTCTCCCCCTGATGTTTTTCGCACAATAAAACCCGAGAAATCTGTCAAAACCTCTTTTTTCCATGACAACACACCGAGCCACCGAAAATATTGTTGGGAAATTCCACCGAGGAGCGAGAGCCACTCACTACACAGTCCGCAACGTCGTCGTCGTCGACGTCGCGAATCTCCCGTCTCTCTCACTCTAACTCACTGGCGCTGCTTACTCCTCCAGAGGGGGACCAGCCTTGGACTCGTTTTTTTTCTTCTTTTTCTTCGGTCTCACACTCACACAAACGCGCACCGCTAGAGCGCTCTTCGTCTACCCCGTATGCTTCTTCTTCTTCCCACTCTTCAACCCCACGGAAATACTCACATTTTGCACAAATTTCTCAACTTTTCCACCGAAATCTCGGCCACAAAATCAAAACCCTTAGAAAACTAATGCCTTAAAATGACCCTTCCCTAACTAAATTATTCTCGGAAAATGTAAAAAAAACTTAAAAACTCAAAGAATCAAAGAAATCCACCACGAAATCGCGCAGCAGAAAAGCACTTTTTTCCTTCTCACACACCACTTCCGACCGAGAGGATTTTCCCCGATTTTCGAAATTCGTCGTCTTCGCAGGAAATTTTCCTTCTTCTGATCTGATCTGTGAACTTCTTGCTTCACCTTCACAATCCTTTTTTTGCACCCCTTCTTTTTCTTCTTCTAGAGCCCCTAACTGCTTCTTCCACTTCTTTTTTCTCCCTTTCTGCTCCTCCAACACGTCTTCTTGAGGTGAGTAGTTGTTGCGTTATCTCTAGGTATGCTCTGGCACGCGCAGCGAGTCACACACAGTTCCTTTTCCCGCACTCCACACACTGCGACTGATTTGGCAAATCCGAACCGGTGACGATCGAACCGAACCGACCGAAGTAGGAAGGTAAAAACACGAAGACGGTGCCCGAACAGGGGCCGAAGAGTCCGAAGGTGGTTCGGTCGGGTACCGAAGCTGAACCGAGCACAGTAACGAGGGAGTGGACGGTGGGTGACAGCTGTTCGGTGCTGTCAAGGTGACAGGTGCCTGCGACAGTCGAGGCTCGTGACGGCAGGGTAGCCAATTTTATGTGCACGGAAAAATCTTTAATGAAAAGCACGTTGTAAGGCTGCGGCCAGAGTGGACGCGTCACGCGACGCGACGCGGTGCGGCGCGTTTTTGACGCGGCTTCCAACGCGGCTTGATAGCCACAGTGAACGCGGTGCAAAGCGTCTGTTCGTAAAGTAAACTGAAAAGTTTTCATAATTTCCGTCACCTTTGCACATGAGTACATGTTATCTGATGAAAAATTTCCAAGAGATATGTGATTATTGTGCTCAACCTAAAATTAAAAACAAATCATTTATCTAAATTTACCCTCAAATGCTATTTACTTCAGATGATTCAGAAGAGATATACATTTGGGACAATGGTGATTCCCTAACCTCAAATCTACCCGTCCTACAGGTACAAACTTTGAAATTTTATGAACAAGTGAGCTTGTAGTCAGAGTTACCACAGGGTTGTATACGTAAAAAATGGCGCCCCTTGGTTTATTTTTAAACAGCAAGGCAATGGAACAAGTTTGTTAACTCAAAAATAGTGTATTTTTATTTTGAAACTATTTTTTAAGCTTACACCCTAGTAGAATACTTTGAGATAGTAAAATAACCGAGAGGGTATCAACCCGTATAAAAACGAACCATTGAATCTATTGCAAAAACGGTAGAAAAACAATTGATTCTTATGTTAACAGTTAACATTTTCGAAGAAATTGGGAACCAAATTTATTTATTTGAAAGAATAACTATACAGTCGGAACCCGCTCGTTGAGCCACAACCTCCACCCAACCAACGAATTCGATTCGCTAGTTGGGTGAAGTGACAGCAGCACAAGGGGCGTGCACATTGTTTTTTTTTAAATCATGTTTAGGTTGGAAGCAAAAAGGAAAATTTTTCAATTTGTTTCACATTTAGTGCAAAATTGATACGTTTTGCAAGATACATATATGGCCAATGCGAGAAATAATTATTTTCACCCATTTTTAGTCGGTGAAATGAAAATATAGATGTTTATGAAACCACCCGGACCAAAAGCAAGCACAAAACGCTTTTAACGATCGACAAAATGAGGATTACCGATGTTTTGCATTTGTTTCGAAGTAATTGTACATATTCTTTTTGTTTTTGAAGAAATATGAAATAGAAATTCTTTTCGATTATCAGTAAAGTTAAAGAAACCAAAAACTCATTAGCTCGCCCCTCGGAATTACAGATTGGTTGTCATTTTCAGTTTGACATTGAATTATGACATCCAGGTACTTTTTAGTTGGCTGACAGCTCAACTAACGGGGCCCCAACTAAAAAGTCACCCAACTATTAAGCCCCCAACCAGCGAGTCATGACTGTATACATTCTCCGGGAAAGTTGTGAATCTATCAATTTTGAGCAAGTTTGCTGAAGACACTTTTATGTAGCTTTAAAATTGACTGATCTAGAGGTATTTTTCAGAATAAGCTTAGGGTGGTTCAAGAAAAATCGGTTTTCTGGCGTTAACTTTTTCAGTTTCGATTTTTCATCAAAAACGCCCAAGAAACACTTGTAGAGCATTTGAAGACGCGTCGTTTCGTGCGCTGGTCGTTATCTCTTCTGGTTCACTAGTTACAGGCGTTTTTCTTAAAAAATCAGTTTTTTAAAAAGGTGTTATGACGGGTTGGGGCAAACATAAAAAAAATATCTTTTGCCCGCATTCGAAAGAAGAAATGTTGTTATAAAACATATAAAAAAATTAGAGGTGTGTTACTTTTGTAACTCAAGTGAAAAATACTTGAAAAGTGCCTATTTTTTCAAGAATATCATCAATATCTTTTTAACGGAATGACGTAGCAACATTCTCAGCGCACGAAAATGCGCGTTTATGAAAGCTCTAAAAGTGGTTCTTAGGCGACTTTGACGATAAATTTGAAACAAAAAAGATGGAATTTTGATCTTTCTTATGTATATGTACTTGCCATCATTTTATTTATTTTTTCATGCATTACGGCTTAAGGTGCATACTTTCTCGGGTCAAATCTATCATATTTCTGTAGACTCACAACCTTGTTTGGGTATAATTATGGTTGAAAATTTCTTTTAAATTCTAGCTGGACAAACCAACAATGGTGGGAGAGAACTTCTACAAATATTCTTCAACGAAACCGTAATTTGACCGGTTTTGGAACCAGAATAACCTGCAGTGCACTTAAAAATCCAGAAAGCAAAGCCTGAATTCAACGCCGCGAAAACATCGACCGATAATGCCCAGCCAATCTTAACGTCATTCTACGCTGTTCCAGTGCTTATACCATTCCAATTTTAAAATACCGTCGGGTGCCCTAATCGGATTCCAATTTCGATAACTGATTAGATTTAAAGATCATAAATAATCATATAACTAATTGTGCAATTGTCCAAATTTCAGAACTATCTTTGGCATATGGACGTTAATAAAGGTCTTCTTATATACGTTCGCTCTTTAAGACTGGAACACATACCATAAGTTTAACTCAATCGGTGCAAATTTATGCTATGGGCTCCAGGCTTTAGTCTAACGGGTGTTTTCATTGCCAGGACAATGGTCATGCACGCTGTAATGTTACTTTTGTACCTCATCACCCACTAAATGCAACTACATTAGTGGACTAATAACACTTAGCGCGCTTAGGCACGGTTCCATCATGCCGCTTATAGTGTTGCCACATATAGTGTTTAGTTTGCTAAACCCAGTTATCTGGCTGGTGGGGCATGGGAGCCTAAGCTTCGACCATTACTGCAATTAGACGTTACTTTAGACATGAGTGATTCGAATATATGAAGAACTTTTCAAGCTATATAAGCTTTTGTAGACAAAATTTAACAAACTTAATCTGTGCAATCACTTGTGTGTCATTTTGAGGAAACCAGTCTCAAAATAACAAACAAATCTGGTGTTCGATTTGAATAGGTCGTATGTTTGCTGTGATTCATATGCAGATTCGAACTATTCAAATCGAACACCAGAAATGTATCATAGGATTAGAATCTTGTTTTGCATTTTAACGCTTCGAACAAATCTTCTAATATAGTTACAAGCTGTAGTATATCGAGTATATTTAAGTGCTACAATAATGGTGGGGCACGCTGTAATGCTACTTTTGTACCTCATCACCCACTAAATGCAACTACATTAGTGGTCTAATAACACTTAGCGCGCTTAGGCACGGTTCCATCATGCCGCTTATAGTGTTGCCACATATAATGCTTAGTCTGCTAAACCCAGTTATCTGGCCAGTGGGGCATGGGAGCCTAAGCTTCAATCATTAATGCAATTAAACATTACTCGATTTACGACATGCTTGATCCAAAAATTAGATAATTGTTCGATCTGCGTTCTTAAAATGTAGCCTGAATGTAGCATAAAATATACAAGATTCTAGTCCAAATGCATAAAAATAGTTCAGATTCATTGTTTTTCAGAATTTTTTCAAGCAATCATTAACAAAAGAAAAAAGTAGAAATAGATAAAACCATTCCAAAATGTTCATATTCGTTGGTAATATTCAGAACATTAGAATTTTCTGTTTCACAATAGAAAACAATTTCCAAACCATTGAATAGGGCAAAATAGTATGTTCAGTAATCACAATTGAAAGCAATTCCAAAACAATAGAATCTAATGTAATTAAGTCACTGCTCAAAGAACAATATGAAAACATAAGAATCTTCTGTATCACAATAGAAAACAATTCCCAAACCATTGCATCAAATGTGGAATCGGTAATAAAATTACTACTCAAAACAATACGTTTACCTTGCAATTCACTGTTCGAAACGATTCGAAAACATAATAATTTTCTGTATCACAATAGGAAACGATACCGAAACCATTGAATTCAATGTAAACACAGTACAAACAGTATGTTCTGTTTCACAATAGAAAACAATTCCAAAACAATTGAATCAAATGTGGAACCATAAATAAAATCACTACCCAAAACAATACGTTTACTGAGCATTTAATTGTTTGAAACAATTCGAAAACATAAGAATCTTCTGTTTCACAATACGAAACAATCCCCAAACCATTGAATTTAATGTAAAATCACAGTTCAAAACAGACAGTTTTCGGCATATTTAACAGTTCAAAACAATACAAATACATAAAAATCTACGGTATATTTGATTCCATGTATATGTATTAACAACATTTCATTTACATTAGAATCTTCTGTTTTTCGAAAAAACTTGTATGGAAAAAAGTCCTTTTTTGTATTGTTACGATACTTAACAACCTATACAATTCAATGTGAAATGCTCATTCACATTTGATTCTATTGTTAGAAACATTTGATTCTATTGTTTTTCTATTGTTATTTTAACATTGAATTCTATTGTGAGAGCATGGTTTTCAATGGTATTGTTACATTAGAATCCTATGTTTTTCTATTGTATTTTTTATCCGGGAACCCTTTTTGTGCATGAAACATGGGTAGGGCTAATGTGAAAGCTCTGCTTGTAATGGGTGTAGAATGACAGAGATTTCGATTATTTCCGTTAAGTCTTTAGTCATAAATTTGAAGAAATTACTGATTTTGTTTCGCATAATAGGAAAAGTGAGGTTACGAGACGCCACCGTATAATAAATATGTGGTATTATTCATGTTAATATTTTTTATATTCACATTTGAATATTATGCCTCTCAAGAAAAATCAGAATATGGCGATTATCTGCCTCTGGCTTCTGATATTAGCGCGACAGTCACTAATCATAACAGCGTCACCAGAGTATATAATTCCATTATATGGGGTTTGACAGCAAGAACACTCATTCCACTGAGCCACTCTTGCCGTTCGTCACAAATACATTCAAAAACATCTGTCACTTCGCGAAATCCACGTGCTTTTGTTTTTGGCGGGAACACTTTTTCTTTTGTTTTGCCTTGCGACTGTCATGCGGCGGTATGCCTTGCGAGCGTACGACCGCCGCAGGACTCTAATAAAAGATAAGCGCGACAATACATTTGAAAAACAATTTCGTAAAATTAACGTCATGGTTTGGTAAAAACGGACGAAATCCACACAAAAATACAAAATTCACCGCGCGAACCGCGTGGCTTCCGCATCAAAAACAGTGCATGCACTGTTTTGTCGTGCGTCGCGCGGCTATACGCTTTCCGCTTCGCATCGTTTCGCGCGCACTCTGGCATGTTATGATTGTTTTCCTTGTATTCCAATGAACGGAGTTCTGCCGCGCGTCGACGCGCGACCTGTCAAATGCCGCATTGCACCGCGCCGCGCCGCGTGACGCGTCCACTCTGGCCGGCACCTAAGGGTTCAAGTTCATCAAAATCAAAATTTTTATTTAAATATTCTCAATTTAGTTGAAAATCGGAGTTTTCGACTTGCGAAGTTGGATTTTTCTCCAAATCCATGCGTCGGACCTAACTTCGGAAGTGGTGCGCTGTATTATGTTTCCAGTTCAAAACCGAATTAGCGACATTTTTTCTTTGACTTCCGCTGCGTTTGCCTTGCGTTAAACACAATGTCGGAAGTGGGGCGCTGTATTGTACACCTGGTGTTTATGTCTAAAAATCAACTTCAAATCAGTAACACTAAAAATCTATTCATAATTAGGTAAAAGTGTGAATTTCCGGCCGTTGTTGGGGCATATGGGGCAAAATAAGCACTTGAAAGGATCTTTATTGTATTTTTATGATTTCTATGAACCACTAATTATATCTGCAGCTATTTTCAACGATCTACAGATGTGCTTGTTGTTTGAAAGTACATTTTGATTCTATTATTGTATGAAAAACGGGAAAAATGGGGCAAAATGGACCACTTCCCGTGCCGTGCGGTGAATGAATTTAGCACCAATCGATTTCTCGTATTTTTTTACGTCAGAAATGGTCAACTTCACGTACCGAAACCAGCGGCGTTAAAAGATCCGTTTTTTGGGTCGATTTTGCCCACTGTGCATCGGTTTCAGCATATACATTGGTTGAAATCGCCGCTACAGTTTTTCAGCAGCGGGTGCGTATTTTGGGGTGGTGTTTCGACTAATCGGTTTGTTTACACGCTGTTTCCTTTTTGTTATTGGATGTGTAAACATTGTGCTTTCAAAGATTGAACATTAATTTTGCACGATCGTCGCGAAATCCTTGCAATGCTCAATATTGTGCGTTTAGCACTAAATTGATTTCCGAAAAAACTTCATTGACTTCCGCTGCCTTTCCTATGCGTTAAACATAACGTCGGAAGTAGTGCGCTGTATAGAAAACCAGATTTATTGTACAGCGCACTACTTCCGACGTTATGTTTAACGCATAGGAAAGGCAGCGGAAGTCGATGAAGTTTTTTCGGAAATCAATTTAGTGCTAAACGCACAATAGTCCATTTTACGAGCCGATTTTATGAATGAATTTTGACAGGAGGTAGTGTCCAATAACCCGTAAAAACCAATATCATCATCAACATTGTTGTCACTTCGTAAAATGGCTCATAACAAGGATGGAAATCTATAGGGCACTGCATGAAATTCTCTCCTTCTCTTTCACTCTTACAGAAATTTTGTAAACAACACGGCCAAGAAACGTCAAAATCCCATACAAATTCACAGCAATACAGTGCCCTATAGTAATCATGACCGGTTCAAAATAAGGCCAAACATATCTAAAGGTCCTATCTGCAGAAGAGAGGCTCTCTTTGGTTTCCCTCTCTTTCATAAATATCTCAGCTGTTTATTTGAATTATGATTGTCTCCTTGCATAGAACGATGCAACGGTGAACGATGCCTGGTGAATCCTGTCGGATTCCCGGGTGAATCCTGTCGGATTCCCGGGTGAATCCTGTCGGATTCCCGGGTGAATCCTGTCGGATTCCCGGGTGAATCCTGTCGGATTTCCGGGTGAATCCTGTCGGATTTCCGGGTGAATCCTGTCGGATTCCCGGGTGAATCCTGTCGGATTCCCGGGTGAATCCTGTCGGATTCCCGGGTGAATCCTGTCGGATTCCCGGGTGAATCCTGTCGGATTCCCGGGTGAATCCTGTCGGATTCCCGGGTGAATCCTGTCGGATTCCCGGGTGAATCCTGTCGGATTCCCGGGTGAATCCTGTCGGATTCCCGGGTGAATCCTGTCGGATTCCCGGGTGAATCCTGTCGGATTCCCGGGTGAATCCTGTCGGATTCCCGGGTGAATCCTGTCGGATTCCCGGGTGAATCCTGTCGGATTCCCGGGTGAATCCTGTCGGATTCCCGGGTGAATCCTGTCGGATTCCCGGGTGAATCCTGTCGGATTCCCGGGTGAATCCTGTCGGATTCCCGGGTGAATCCTGTCGGATTCCCGGGTGAATCCTGTCGGATTCCCGGGTGAATCCTGTCGGATTCCCGGGTGAATCCTGTCGGATTCCCGGGTGAATCCTGTCGGATTCCCGGGTGAATCCTGTCGGATTCCCGGGTGAATCCTGTCGGATTCCCGGGTGAATCCTGTCGGATTCCCGGGTGAATCCTGTCGGATTCCCGGGTGAATCCTGTCGGATTCCCGGGTGAATCCTGTCGGATTCCCGGGTGAATCCTGTCGGATTCCCGGGTGAATCCTGTCGGATTCCCGGGTGAATCCTGTCGGATTCCCGGGTGAATCCTGTCGGATTCCCGGGTGAATCCTGTCGGATTCCCGGGTGAATCCTGTCGGATTCCCGGGTGAATCCTGTCGGATTCCCGGGTGAATCCTGTCGGATTCCCGGGTGAATCCTGTCGGATTCCCGGGTGAATCCTGTCGGATTCCCGGGTGAATCCTGTCGGATTCCCGGGTGAATCCTGTCGGATTCCCGGGTGAATCCTGTCGGATTCCCGGGTGAATCCTGTCGGATTCCCGGGTGAATCCTGTCGGATTCCCGGGTGAATCCTGTCGGATTCCCGGGTGAATCCTGTCGGATTCCCGGGTGAATCCTGTCGGATTCCCGGGTGAATCCTGTCGGATTCCCGGGTGAATCCTGTCGGATTCCCGGGTGAATCCTGTCGGATTCCCGGGTGAATCCTGTCGGATTCCCGGGTGAATCCTGTCGGATTCCCGGGTGAATCCTGTCGGATTCCCGGGTGAATCCTGTCGGATTCCCGGGTGAATCCTGTCGGATTCCCGGGTGAATCCTGTCGGATTCCCGGGTGAATCCTGTCGGATTCCCGGGTGAATCCTGTCGGATTCCCGGGTGAATCCTGTCGGATTCCCGGGTGAATCCTGTCGGATTCCCGGGTGAATCCTGTCGGATTCCCGGGTGAATCCTGTCGGATTCCCGGGTGAATCCTGTCGGATTCCCGGGTGAATCCTGTCGGATTCCCGGGTGAATCCTGTCGGATTCCCGGGTGAATCCTGTCGGATTCCCGGGTGAATCCTGTCGGATTCCCGGGTGAATCCTGTCGGATTCCCGGGTGAATCCTGTCGGATTCCCGGGTGAATCCTGTCGGATTCCCGGGTGAATCCTGTCGGATTCCCGGGTGAATCCTGTCGGATTCCCGGGTGAATCCTGTCGGATTCCCGGGTGAATCCTGTCGGATTCCCGGGTGAATCCTGTCGGATTCCCGGGTGAATCCTGTCGGATTCCCGGGTGAATCCTGTCGGATTCCCGGGTGAATCCTGTCGGATTCCCGGGTGAATCCTGTCGGATTCCCGGGTGAATCCTGTCGGATTCCCGGGTGAATCCTGTCGGATTCCCGGGTGAATCCTGTCGGATTCCCGGGTGAATCCTGTCGGATTCCCGGGTGAATCCTGTCGGATTCCCGGGTGAATCCTGTCGGATCCGATCTCGGATTCCCGGGTGAATCCTGTCGGATTCCCGGGTGAATCCTGTCGGATTCCCGGGTGAATCCTGTCGGATTCCCGGGTGAATCCTGTCGGATTCCCGGGTGAATCCTGTCGGATTCCCGGGTGAATCCTGTCGGATTCCCGGGTGAATCCTGTCGGATTCCCGGGTGAATCCTGTCGGATTCCCGGGTGAATCCTGTCGGATTCCCGGTGATCTTCCCGGGAATCCTGTCGGATTCCCGGGTGAATCCTGTCGGATTCCCGGGTGAATCCTGTCGGATTCCCGGGTGAATCCTGTCGGATTCCCGGGCTGAATCCTGTCGGATTCCCGGCTGAATCCTGTCGGATTCCCGGGTGAATCCTGTCGGATTCCCGGGTGAATCCTGTCGGATTCCCGGGTGAATCCTGTCGGATTCCCGGGTGAATCCTGTCGGATTCCCGGGTGAATCCTGTCGGATTCCCGGGTGAATCCTGTCGGATTCCCGGGTGAATCCTGTCGGATTCCCGGGTGAATCCTGTCGGATTCCCGGGTGAATCCTGTCGGATTCCCGGGTGAATCCTGTCGGATTCCCGGGTGAATCCTGTCGGATTCCCGGGTGAATCCTGTCGGATTCCCGGGTGAATCCTGTCGGATTCCCGGGTGAATCCTGTCGGATTCCCGGGTGAATCCTGTCGGATTCCCGGGTGAATCCTGTCGGATTCCCGGGTGAATCCTGTCGGATTCCCGGGTGAATCCTGTCGGATTCCCGGGTGAATCCTGTCGGATTCCCGGGTGAATCCTGTCGGATTCCCGGGTGAATCCTGTCGGATTCCCGGGTGAATCCTGTCGGATTCCCGGGTGAATCCTGTCGGATTCCCGGGTGAATCCTGTCGGATTCCCGGGTGAATCCTGT
>NW_026917129.1:0-28418 GCF_035046485.1 Aedes albopictus
TCATAAAATAATGACCGGAAAATCTAAAATGACGTTCCAAAATTTTGCGGCTTCATGACAC
Organism: Aedes albopictus; assembly: GCF_035046485.1. Lineage (NCBI taxonomy): Eukaryota > Metazoa > Arthropoda > Insecta > Diptera > Culicidae > Aedes > Aedes albopictus. Next base: position 62 of record NW_026917129.1, read on the forward strand.
TTGTTTGGTTTGAGTTTTGGATCGTTGTCTTATATTTTCTGAATATTGTATGTTATGCTAATATAAAATGTATCCATATTGAGTAGATTTAGCAAGCAGTTTCCATTTTATGTTTATGTCAATGTCATAAACATGTCGCTCGAGTTTTGTTGAAAGGATATTTTAAAGCACGAGAAAGGCACCATCACCGCTAGGTGGATTAATTAGGGTTTTTTTTGTCAGCATGAATATTTGCAGCGTATCAGTTATAAATTGATCACGCCCAGGTGCAGTCTGATGTATTTGAAGTTAACCCAAAATTGTACCAAAAATTGTTTCTTTCGTTGTGGCAAAAGCGTATGCTCAACATATAATTCTTATAATTTGAGTATTTTCTTCTCAATTCTTCTTCAATTGGAGATAAATAATTTCGGCAAATACCCTTGTTGCCTTAAAACTGGAAGAAGAAAAAAAGCTTCACTTACATTTCCAATTTTGTATCATCTGCTTTCGTTACTTTTCATCCGAGAAATGGTTGCCTGGGTCGGGTGGGCGCCAGTGGTGTCATCGTGGTTACTCCAAGTTACTCACTGAGTAACCAGCTCTTCAGTTCAAAAAAAAATTTTTTTTTTCAGGATGCAAAATATTATAAAATGCCAATTTTGGTTATTTTGGGTGCACACTGTTAACGCCCTGACCACATCAGTTTTAGTGAATATGGATTTTTCAACAATTTGACATTCTGGACCGCCCCCTCAGGAAGCGAAATATTATAAAATACCAATTTTGATTATTTTGGGTGCACACTGTTAACGCCCTGACCACATCAGTTTTAGTGAATATGGATTTTTAAACAATTTGACATTCTGGACCGCCCCCTCAGGAAGCGAAATATTATAAAATACCAATTTTGATTATTTTGGGTGCACACTGTTAACGCCCTGACCACATCAGTTTTAGTGAATATGGATTTTTCAACAATTTGACATTCTGGACCGCCCCCTCAGGAAGCGAAATATTATAAAATGCCAATTTTGGTTATTTTGGGTGCACACTGTTAACGCCCTGACCACATCAGTTTTAGTGAATATGGATTTTTCAACAATTTGACATTCTGGACCGCCCCCTCAGGAAGCGAAATATTATAAAATACCAATTTTGATTATTTTGGGTGCACACTGTTAACGCCCTGACCACATCAGTTTTAGTGAATATGGATTTTTCAACAATTTGACATTCTGGACCGCCCCCTCAGGAAGCGAAATATTATAAAATGCCAATTTTGGTTATTTTGGGTGCACACTGTTAACGCCCTGACCACATCAGTTTTAGTGAATATGGATTTTTCAACAATTTGACATTCTGGACCGCCCCCTCAGGAAGCGAAATATTATAAAATGCCAATTTTGGTTATTTTGGGTGCACACTGTTAACGCCCTGACCACATCAGTTTTAGTGAATATGGATTTTTAAACAATTTGACATTCTGGACCGCCCCCTCAGGAAGCGAAATATTATAAAATGCCAATTTTGGTTATTTTGGGTGCACACTGTTAACGCCCTGACCACATCAGTTTTAGTGAATAGGGATTTTTAAACAATTTGACATTCTGGACCGCCCCCTCGGGCAGTGGTGTCATCGTGGTTACTCCAAGTTACTCACTGAGTAACCAGCTCTTCAGTTCAAAAAAAAATTTTTTTTTTCAGGATGCAAAATATTATAAAATGCCAATTTTGGTTATTTTGGGTGCACACTGTTAACGCCCTGACCACATCAGTTTTAGTGAATATGGATTTTTCAACAATTTGACATTCTGGACCGCCCCCTCAGGAAGCGAAATATTATAAAATACCAATTTTGATTATTTTGGGTGCACACTGTTAACGCCCTGACCACATCAGTTTTAGTGAATATGGATTTTTAAACAATTTGACATTCTGGACCGCCCCCTCAGGAAGCGAAATATTATAAAATACCAATTTTGATTATTTTGGGTGCACACTGTTAACGCCCTGACCACATCAGTTTTAGTGAATATGGATTTTTCAACAATTTGACATTCTGGACCGCCCCCTCAGGAAGCGAAATATTATAAAATGCCAATTTTGGTTATTTTGGGTGCACACTGTTAACGCCCTGACCACATCAGTTTTAGTGAATATGGATTTTTCAACAATTTGACATTCTGGACCGCCCCCTCAGGAAGCGAAATATTATAAAATGCCAATTTTGGTTATTTTGGGTGCACACTGTTAACGCCCTGACCACATCAGTTTTAGTGAATATGGATTTTTAAACAATTTGACATTCTGGACCGCCCCCTCAGGAAGCGAAATATTATAAAATGCCAATTTTGGTTATTTTGGGTGCACACTGTTAACGCCCTGACCACATCAGTTTTAGTGAATAGGGATTTTTAAACAATTTGACATTCTGGACCGCCCCCTCGGGCAGTGGTGTCATCGTGGTTACTCCAAGTTACTCACTGAGTAACCAGCTCTTCAGTTCAAAAAAAAATTTTTTTTTTCAGGATGCAAAATATTATAAAATGCCAATTTTGGTTATTTTGGGTGCACACTGTTAACGCCCTGACCACATCAGTTTTAGTGAATATGGATTTTTCAACAATTTGACATTCTGGACCGCCCCCTCAGGAAGCGAAATATTATAAAATGCCAATTTTGGTTATTTTGGGTGCACACTGTTAACGCCCTGACCACATCAGTTTTAGTGAATATGGATTTTTCAACAATTTGACATTCTGGACCGCCCCCTCAGGAAGCGAAATATTATAAAATGCCAATTTTGGTTATTTTGGGTGCACACTGTTAACGCCCTGACCACATCAGTTTTAGTGAATATGGATTTTTAAACAATTTGACATTCTGGACCGCCCCCTCAGGAAGCGAAATATTATAAAATGCCAATTTTGGTTATTTTGGGTGCACACTGTTAACGCCCTGACCACATCAGTTTTAGTGAATATGGATTTTTCAACAATTTGACATTCTGGACCGCCCCCTCAGGAAGCGAAATATTATAAAATACCAATTTTGATTATTTTGGGTGCACACTGTTAACGCCCTGACCACATCAGTTTTAGTGAATATGGATTTTTAAACAATTTGACATTCTGGACCGCCCCCTCAGGAAGCGAAATATTATAAAATACCAATTTTGATTATTTTGGGTGCACACTGTTAACGCCCTGACCACATCAGTTTTAGTGAATATGGATTTTTCAACAATTTGACATTCTGGACCGCCCCCTCAGGAAGCGAAATATTATAAAATGCCAATTTTGGTTATTTTGGGTGCACACTGTTAACGCCCTGACCACATCAGTTTTAGTGAATATGGATTTTTAAACAATTTGACATTCTGGACCGCCCCCTCAGGAAGCGAAATATTATAAAATACCAATTTTGATTATTTTGGGTGCACACTGTTAACGCCCTGACCACATCAGTTTTAGTGAATATGGATTTTTCAACAATTTGACATTCTGGACCGCCCCCTCAGGAAGCGAAATATTATAAAATGCCAATTTTGGTTATTTTGGGTGCACACTGTTAACGCCCTGACCACATCAGTTTTAGTGAATATGGATTTTTCAACAATTTGACATTCTGGACCGCCCCCTCAGGAAGCGAAATATTATAAAATACCAATTTTGATTATTTTGGGTGCACACTGTTAACGCCCTGACCACATCAGTTTTAGTGAATATGGATTTTTAAACAATTTGACATTCTGGACCGCCCCCTCAGGAAGCGAAATATTATAAAATACCAATTTTGATTATTTTGGGTGCACACTGTTAACGCCCTGACCACATCAGTTTTAGTGAATATGGATTTTTCAACAATTTGACATTCTGGACCGCCCCCTCAGGAAGCGAAATATTATAAAATGCCAATTTTGGTTATTTTGGGTGCACACTGTTAACGCCCTGACCACATCAGTTTTAGTGAATATGGATTTTTCAACAATTTGACATTCTGGACCGCCCCCTCAGGAAGCGAAATATTATAAAATACCAATTTTGATTATTTTGGGTGCACACTGTTAACGCCCTGACCACATCAGTTTTAGTGAATATGGATTTTTCAACAATTTGACATTCTGGACCGCCCCCTCAGGAAGCGAAATATTATAAAATGCCAATTTTGGTTATTTTGGGTGCACACTGTTAACGCCCTGACCACATCAGTTTTAGTGAATATGGATTTTTCAACAATTTGACATTCTGGACCGCCCCCTCAGGAAGCGAAATATTATAAAATGCCAATTTTGGTTATTTTGGGTGCACACTGTTAACGCCCTGACCACATCAGTTTTAGTGAATATGGATTTTTAAACAATTTGACATTCTGGACCGCCCCCTCAGGAAGCGAAATATTATAAAATGCCAATTTTGGTTATTTTGGGTGCACACTGTTAACGCCCTGACCACATCAGTTTTAGTGAATAGGGATTTTTAAACAATTTGACATTCTGGACCGCCCCCTCGGGCAGTGGTGTCATCGTGGTTACTCCAAGTTACTCACTGAGTAACCAGCTCTTCAGTTCAAAAAAAAATTTTTTTTTTCAGGATGCAAAATATTATAAAATGCCAATTTTGGTTATTTTGGGTGCACACTGTTAACGCCCTGACCACATCAGTTTTAGTGAATATGGATTTTTCAACAATTTGACATTCTGGACCGCCCCCTCAGGAAGCGAAATATTATAAAATACCAATTTTGATTATTTTGGGTGCACACTGTTAACGCCCTGACCACATCAGTTTTAGTGAATATGGATTTTTAAACAATTTGACATTCTGGACCGCCCCCTCAGGAAGCGAAATATTATAAAATACCAATTTTGATTATTTTGGGTGCACACTGTTAACGCCCTGACCACATCAGTTTTAGTGAATATGGATTTTTCAACAATTTGACATTCTGGACCGCCCCCTCAGGAAGCGAAATATTATAAAATGCCAATTTTGGTTATTTTGGGTGCACACTGTTAACGCCCTGACCACATCAGTTTTAGTGAATATGGATTTTTCAACAATTTGACATTCTGGACCGCCCCCTCAGGAAGCGAAATATTATAAAATGCCAATTTTGGTTATTTTGGGTGCACACTGTTAACGCCCTGACCACATCAGTTTTAGTGAATATGGATTTTTAAACAATTTGACATTCTGGACCGCCCCCTCAGGAAGCGAAATATTATAAAATGCCAATTTTGGTTATTTTGGGTGCACACTGTTAACGCCCTGACCACATCAGTTTTAGTGAATAGGGATTTTTAAACAATTTGACATTCTGGACCGCCCCCTCGGGCAGTGGTGTCATCGTGGTTACTCCAAGTTACTCACTGAGTAACCAGCTCTTCAGTTCAAAAAAAAATTTTTTTTTTCAGGATGCAAAATATTATAAAATGCCAATTTTGGTTATTTTGGGTGCACACTGTTAACGCCCTGACCACATCAGTTTTAGTGAATATGGATTTTTCAACAATTTGACATTCTGGACCGCCCCCTCAGGAAGCGAAATATTATAAAATACCAATTTTGATTATTTTGGGTGCACACTGTTAACGCCCTGACCACATCAGTTTTAGTGAATATGGATTTTTAAACAATTTGACATTCTGGACCGCCCCCTCAGGAAGCGAAATATTATAAAATACCAATTTTGATTATTTTGGGTGCACACTGTTAACGCCCTGACCACATCAGTTTTAGTGAATATGGATTTTTCAACAATTTGACATTCTGGACCGCCCCCTCAGGAAGCGAAATATTATAAAATGCCAATTTTGGTTATTTTGGGTGCACACTGTTAACGCCCTGACCACATCAGTTTTAGTGAATATGGATTTTTCAACAATTTGACATTCTGGACCGCCCCCTCAGGAAGCGAAATATTATAAAATGCCAATTTTGGTTATTTTGGGTGCACACTGTTAACGCCCTGACCACATCAGTTTTAGTGAATATGGATTTTTAAACAATTTGACATTCTGGACCGCCCCCTCAGGAAGCGAAATATTATAAAATGCCAATTTTGGTTATTTTGGGTGCACACTGTTAACGCCCTGACCACATCAGTTTTAGTGAATATGGATTTTTCAACAATTTGACATTCTGGACCGCCCCCTCAGGAAGCGAAATATTATAAAATACCAATTTTGATTATTTTGGGTGCACACTGTTAACGCCCTGACCACATCAGTTTTAGTGAATATGGATTTTTAAACAATTTGACATTCTGGACCGCCCCCTCAGGAAGCGAAATATTATAAAATACCAATTTTGATTATTTTGGGTGCACACTGTTAACGCCCTGACCACATCAGTTTTAGTGAATATGGATTTTTCAACAATTTGACATTCTGGACCGCCCCCTCAGGAAGCGAAATATTATAAAATGCCAATTTTGGTTATTTTGGGTGCACACTGTTAACGCCCTGACCACATCAGTTTTAGTGAATATGGATTTTTAAACAATTTGACATTCTGGACCGCCCCCTCAGGAAGCGAAATATTATAAAATACCAATTTTGATTATTTTGGGTGCACACTGTTAACGCCCTGACCACATCAGTTTTAGTGAATATGGATTTTTCAACAATTTGACATTCTGGACCGCCCCCTCAGGAAGCGAAATATTATAAAATGCCAATTTTGGTTATTTTGGGTGCACACTGTTAACGCCCTGACCACATCAGTTTTAGTGAATATGGATTTTTAAACAATTTGACATTCTGGACCGCCCCCTCGGGCAGTGGTGTCATCGTGGTTACTCCAAGTTACTCACTGAGTAACCAGCTCTTCAGTTCAAAAAAAAATTTTTTTTTTCAGGATGCAAAATATTATAAAATGCCAATTTTGGTTATTTTGGGTGCACACTGTTAACGCCCTGACCACATCAGTTTTAGTGAATATGGATTTTTCAACAATTTGACATTCTGGACCGCCCCCTCAGGAAGCGAAATATTATAAAATACCAATTTTGATTATTTTGGGTGCACACTGTTAACGCCCTGACCACATCAGTTTTAGTGAATATGGATTTTTAAACAATTTGACATTCTGGACCGCCCCCTCAGGAAGCGAAATATTATAAAATACCAATTTTGATTATTTTGGGTGCACACTGTTAACGCCCTGACCACATCAGTTTTAGTGAATATGGATTTTTCAACAATTTGACATTCTGGACCGCCCCCTCAGGAAGCGAAATATTATAAAATGCCAATTTTGGTTATTTTGGGTGCACACTGTTAACGCCCTGACCACATCAGTTTTAGTGAATATGGATTTTTCAACAATTTGACATTCTGGACCGCCCCCTCAGGAAGCGAAATATTATAAAATGCCAATTTTGGTTATTTTGGGTGCACACTGTTAACGCCCTGACCACATCAGTTTTAGTGAATATGGATTTTTAAACAATTTGACATTCTGGACCGCCCCCTCAGGAAGCGAAATATTATAAAATGCCAATTTTGGTTATTTTGGGTGCACACTGTTAACGCCCTGACCACATCAGTTTTAGTGAATATGGATTTTTCAACAATTTGACATTCTGGACCGCCCCCTCAGGAAGCGAAATATTATAAAATACCAATTTTGATTATTTTGGGTGCACACTGTTAACGCCCTGACCACATCAGTTTTAGTGAATATGGATTTTTAAACAATTTGACATTCTGGACCGCCCCCTCAGGAAGCGAAATATTATAAAATACCAATTTTGATTATTTTGGGTGCACACTGTTAACGCCCTGACCACATCAGTTTTAGTGAATATGGATTTTTCAACAATTTGACATTCTGGACCGCCCCCTCAGGAAGCGAAATATTATAAAATGCCAATTTTGGTTATTTTGGGTGCACACTGTTAACGCCCTGACCACATCAGTTTTAGTGAATATGGATTTTTAAACAATTTGACATTCTGGACCGCCCCCTCAGGAAGCGAAATATTATAAAATACCAATTTTGATTATTTTGGGTGCACACTGTTAACGCCCTGACCACATCAGTTTTAGTGAATATGGATTTTTCAACAATTTGACATTCTGGACCGCCCCCTCAGGAAGCGAAATATTATAAAATGCCAATTTTGGTTATTTTGGGTGCACACTGTTAACGCCCTGACCACATCAGTTTTAGTGAATATGGATTTTTCAACAATTTGACATTCTGGACCGCCCCCTCAGGAAGCGAAATATTATAAAATGCCAATTTTGGTTATTTTGGGTGCACACTGTTAACGCCCTGACCACATCAGTTTTAGTGAATATGGATTTTTAAACAATTTGACATTCTGGACCGCCCCCTCAGGAAGCGAAATATTATAAAATGCCAATTTTGGTTATTTTGGGTGCACACTGTTAACGCCCTGACCACATCAGTTTTAGTGAATAGGGATTTTTAAACAATTTGACATTCTGGACCGCCCCCTCGGGCAGTGGTGTCATCGTGGTTACTCCAAGTTACTCACTGAGTAACCAGCTCTTCAGTTCAAAAAAAAATTTTTTTTTTCAGGATGCAAAATATTATAAAATGCCAATTTTGGTTATTTTGGGTGCACACTGTTAACGCCCTGACCACATCAGTTTTAGTGAATATGGATTTTTCAACAATTTGACATTCTGGACCGCCCCCTCAGGAAGCGAAATATTATAAAATACCAATTTTGATTATTTTGGGTGCACACTGTTAACGCCCTGACCACATCAGTTTTAGTGAATATGGATTTTTCAACAATTTGACATTCTGGACCGCCCCCTCAGGAAGCGAAATATTATAAAATGCCAATTTTGGTTATTTTGGGTGCACACTGTTAACGCCCTGACCACATCAGTTTTAGTGAATATGGATTTTTCAACAATTTGACATTCTGGACCGCCCCCTCAGGAAGCGAAATATTATAAAATGCCAATTTTGGTTATTTTGGGTGCACACTGTTAACGCCCTGACCACATCAGTTTTAGTGAATATGGATTTTTAAACAATTTGACATTCTGGACCGCCCCCTCAGGAAGCGAAATATTATAAAATGCCAATTTTGGTTATTTTGGGTGCACACTGTTAACGCCCTGACCACATCAGTTTTAGTGAATATGGATTTTTCAACAATTTGACATTCTGGACCGCCCCCTCAGGAAGCGAAATATTATAAAATACCAATTTTGATTATTTTGGGTGCACACTGTTAACGCCCTGACCACATCAGTTTTAGTGAATAGGGATTTTTAAACAATTTGACATTCTGGACCGCCCCCTCGGGCAGTGGTGTCATCGTGGTTACTCCAAGTTACTCACTGAGTAACCAGCTCTTCAGTTCAAAAAAAATTTTTTTTTTTCAGGATGCAAAATATTATAAAATGCCAATTTTGGTTATTTTGGGTGCACACTGTTAACGCCCTGACCACATCAGTTTTAGTGAATATGGATTTTTCAACAATTTGACATTCTGGACCGCCCCCTCAGGAAGCGAAATATTATAAAATGCCAATTTTGGTTATTTTGGGTGCACACTGTTAACGCCCTGACCACATCAGTTTTAGTGAATATGGATTTTTCAACAATTTGACATTCTGGACCGCCCCCTCAGGAAGCGAAATATTATAAAATGCTAATTTTGGTTATTTTGGGTGCACACTGTTAACGCCCTGACCACATCAGTTTTAGTGAATATGGATTTTTAAACAATTTGACATTCTGGACCGCCCCCTCAGGAAGCGAAATATTATAAAATGCCAATTTTGGTTATTTTGGGTGCACACTGTTAACGCCCTGACCACATCAGTTTTAGTGAATATGGATTTTTAAACAATTTGACATTCTGGACCGCCCCCTCAGGAAGCGAAATATTATAAAATGCCAATTTTGGTTATTTTGGGTGCACACTGTTAACGCCCTGACCACATCAGTTTTAGTGAATAGGGATTTTTAAACAATTTGACATTCTGGACCGCCCCCTCGGGCAGTGGTGTCATCGTGGTTACTCCAAGTTACTCACTGAGTAACCAGCTCTTCAGTTCAAAAAAAAATTTTTTTTTTCAGGATGCAAAATATTATAAAATGCCAATTTTGGTTATTTTGGGTGCACACTGTTAACGCCCTGACCACATCAGTTTTAGTGAATATGGATTTTTAAACAATTTGACATTCTGGACCGCCCCCTCAGGAAGCGAAATATTATAAAATGCCAATTTTGGTTATTTTGGGTGCACACTGTTAACGCCCTGACCACATCAGTTTTAGTGAATAGGGATTTTTAAACAATTTGACATTCTGGACCGCCCCCTCGGGCAGTGGTGTCATCGTGGTTACTCCAAGTTACTCACTGAGTAACCAGCTCTTCAGTTCAAAAAAAAATTTTTTTTTTCAGGATGCAAAATATTATAAAATGCCAATTTTGGTTATTTTGGGTGCACACTGTTAACGCCCTGACCACATCAGTTTTAGTGAATATGGATTTTTCAACAATTTGACATTCTGGACCGCCCCCTCAGGAAGCGAAATATTATAAAATACCAATTTTGATTATTTTGGGTGCACACTGTTAACGCCCTGACCACATCAGTTTTAGTGAATATGGATTTTTAAACAATTTGACATTCTGGACCGCCCCCTCAGGAAGCGAAATATTATAAAATACCAATTTTGATTATTTTGGGTGCACACTGTTAACGCCCTGACCACATCAGTTTTAGTGAATATGGATTTTTCAACAATTTGACATTCTGGACCGCCCCCTCAGGAAGCGAAATATTATAAAATGCCAATTTTGGTTATTTTGGGTGCACACTGTTAACGCCCTGACCACATCAGTTTTAGTGAATATGGATTTTTCAACAATTTGACATTCTGGACCGCCCCCTCAGGAAGCGAAATATTATAAAATACCAATTTTGATTATTTTGGGTGCACACTGTTAACGCCCTGACCACATCAGTTTTAGTGAATATGGATTTTTAAACAATTTGACATTCTGGACCGCCCCCTCAGGAAGCGAAATATTATAAAATACCAATTTTGATTATTTTGGGTGCACACTGTTAACGCCCTGACCACATCAGTTTTAGTGAATATGGATTTTTCAACAATTTGACATTCTGGACCGCCCCCTCAGGAAGCGAAATATTATAAAATGCCAATTTTGGTTATTTTGGGTGCACACTGTTAACGCCCTGACCACATCAGTTTTAGTGAATATGGATTTTTCAACAATTTGACATTCTGGACCGCCCCCTCAGGAAGCGAAATATTATAAAATGCCAATTTTGGTTATTTTGGGTGCACACTGTTAACGCCCTGACCACATCAGTTTTAGTGAATATGGATTTTTAAACAATTTGACATTCTGGACCGCCCCCTCAGGAAGCGAAATATTATAAAATGCCAATTTTGGTTATTTTGGGTGCACACTGTTAACGCCCTGACCACATCAGTTTTAGTGAATAGGGATTTTTAAACAATTTGACATTCTGGACCGCCCCCTCGGGCAGTGGTGTCATCGTGGTTACTCCAAGTTACTCACTGAGTAACCAGCTCTTCAGTTCAAAAAAAATTTTTTTTTTCAGGATGCAAAATATTATAAAATGCCAATTTTGGTTATTTTGGGTGCACACTGTTAACGCCCTGACCACATCAGTTTTAGTGAATATGGATTTTTCAACAATTTGACATTCTGGACCGCCCCCTCAGGAAGCGAAATATTATAAAATACCAATTTTGATTATTTTGGGTGCACACTGTTAACGCCCTGACCACATCAGTTTTAGTGAATATGGATTTTTAAACAATTTGACATTCTGGACCGCCCCCTCAGGAAGCGAAATATTATAAAATACCAATTTTGATTATTTTGGGTGCACACTGTTAACGCCCTGACCACATCAGTTTTAGTGAATATGGATTTTTCAACAATTTGACATTCTGGACCGCCCCCTCAGGAAGCGAAATATTATAAAATGCCAATTTTGGTTATTTTGGGTGCACACTGTTAACGCCCTGACCACATCAGTTTTAGTGAATATGGATTTTTCAACAATTTGACATTCTGGACCGCCCCCTCAGGAAGCGAAATATTATAAAATGCCAATTTTGGTTATTTTGGGTGCACACTGTTAACGCCCTGACCACATCAGTTTTAGTGAATATGGATTTTTAAACAATTTGACATTCTGGACCGCCCCCTCAGGAAGCGAAATATTATAAAATGCCAATTTTGGTTATTTTGGGTGCACACTGTTAACGCCCTGACCACATCAGTTTTAGTGAATATGGATTTTTCAACAATTTGACATTCTGGACCGCCCCCTCAGGAAGCGAAATATTATAAAATACCAATTTTGATTATTTTGGGTGCACACTGTTAACGCCCTGACCACATCAGTTTTAGTGAATATGGATTTTTAAACAATTTGACATTCTGGACCGCCCCCTCAGGAAGCGAAATATTATAAAATACCAATTTTGATTATTTTGGGTGCACACTGTTAACGCCCTGACCACATCAGTTTTAGTGAATATGGATTTTTCAACAATTTGACATTCTGGACCGCCCCCTCAGGAAGCGAAATATTATAAAATGCCAATTTTGGTTATTTTGGGTGCACACTGTTAACGCCCTGACCACATCAGTTTTAGTGAATATGGATTTTTAAACAATTTGACATTCTGGACCGCCCCCTCAGGAAGCGAAATATTATAAAATACCAATTTTGATTATTTTGGGTGCACACTGTTAACGCCCTGACCACATCAGTTTTAGTGAATATGGATTTTTCAACAATTTGACATTCTGGACCGCCCCCTCAGGAAGCGAAATATTATAAAATGCCAATTTTGGTTATTTTGGGTGCACACTGTTAACGCCCTGACCACATCAGTTTTAGTGAATTTGGATTTTTCAACAATTTGACATTCTGGACCGCCCCCTCAGGAAGCGAAATATTATAAAATGCCAATTTTGGTTATTTTGGGTGCACACTGTTAACGCCCTGACCACATCAGTTTTAGTGAATATGGATTTTTAAACAATTTGACATTCTGGACCGCCCCCTCAGGAAGCGAAATATTATAAAATGCCAATTTTGGTTATTTTGGGTGCACACTGTTAACGCCCTGACCACATCAGTTTTAGTGAATAGGGATTTTTAAACAATTTGACATTCTGGACCGCCCCCTCGGGCAGTGGTGTCATCGTGGTTACTCCAAGTTACTCACTGAGTAACCAGCTCTTCAGTTCAAAAAAAAATTTTTTTTTTCAGGATGCAAAATATTATAAAATGCCAATTTTGGTTATTTTGGGTGCACACTGTTAACGCCCTGACCACATCAGTTTTAGTGAATATGGATTTTTCAACAATTTGACATTCTGGACCGCCCCCTCAGGAAGCGAAATATTATAAAATACCAATTTTGATTATTTTGGGTGCACACTGTTAACGCCCTGACCACATCAGTTTTAGTGAATATGGATTTTTAAACAATTTGACATTCTGGACCGCCCCCTCAGGAAGCGAAATATTATAAAATACCAATTTTGATTATTTTGGGTGCACACTGTTAACGCCCTGACCACATCAGTTTTAGTGAATATGGATTTTTCAACAATTTGACATTCTGGACCGCCCCCTCAGGAAGCGAAATATTATAAAATGCCAATTTTGGTTATTTTGGGTGCACACTGTTAACGCCCTGACCACATCAGTTTTAGTGAATATGGATTTTTCAACAATTTGACATTCTGGACCGCCCCCTCAGGAAGCGAAATATTATAAAATGCCAATTTTGGTTATTTTGGGTGCACACTGTTAACGCCCTGACCACATCAGTTTTAGTGAATATGGATTTTTAAACAATTTGACATTCTGGACCGCCCCCTCAGGAAGCGAAATATTATAAAATGCCAATTTTGGTTATTTTGGGTGCACACTGTTAACGCCCTGACCACATCAGTTTTAGTGAATAGGGATTTTTAAACAATTTGACATTCTGGACCGCCCCCTCGGGCAGTGGTGTCATCGTGGTTACTCCAAGTTACTCACTGAGTAACCAGCTCTTCAGTTCAAAAAAAAATTTTTTTTTTCAGGATGCAAAATATTATAAAATGCCAATTTTGGTTATTTTGGGTGCACACTGTTAACGCCCTGACCACATCAGTTTTAGTGAATATGGATTTTTCAACAATTTGACATTCTGGACCGCCCCCTCAGGAAGCGAAATATTATAAAATACCAATTTTGATTATTTTGGGTGCACACTGTTAACGCCCTGACCACATCAGTTTTAGTGAATATGGATTTTTAAACAATTTGACATTCTGGACCGCCCCCTCAGGAAGCGAAATATTATAAAATACCAATTTTGATTATTTTGGGTGCACACTGTTAACGCCCTGACCACATCAGTTTTAGTGAATATGGATTTTTCAACAATTTGACATTCTGGACCGCCCCCTCAGGAAGCGAAATATTATAAAATGCCAATTTTGGTTATTTTGGGTGCACACTGTTAACGCCCTGACCACATCAGTTTTAGTGAATATGGATTTTTCAACAATTTGACATTCTGGACCGCCCCCTCAGGAAGCGAAATATTATAAAATGCCAATTTTGGTTATTTTGGGTGCACACTGTTAACGCCCTGACCACATCAGTTTTAGTGAATATGGATTTTTAAACAATTTGACATTCTGGACCGCCCCCTCAGGAAGCGAAATATTATAAAATGCCAATTTTGGTTATTTTGGGTGCACACTGTTAACGCCCTGACCACATCAGTTTTAGTGAATATGGATTTTTCAACAATTTGACATTCTGGACCGCCCCCTCAGGAAGCGAAATATTATAAAATACCAATTTTGATTATTTTGGGTGCACACTGTTAACGCCCTGACCACATCAGTTTTAGTGAATATGGATTTTTAAACAATTTGACATTCTGGACCGCCCCCTCAGGAAGCGAAATATTATAAAATACCAATTTTGATTATTTTGGGTGCACACTGTTAACGCCCTGACCACATCAGTTTTAGTGAATATGGATTTTTCAACAATTTGACATTCTGGACCGCCCCCTCAGGAAGCGAAATATTATAAAATGCCAATTTTGGTTATTTTGGGTGCACACTGTTAACGCCCTGACCACATCAGTTTTAGTGAATATGGATTTTTAAACAATTTGACATTCTGGACCGCCCCCTCAGGAAGCGAAATATTATAAAATACCAATTTTGATTATTTTGGGTGCACACTGTTAACGCCCTGACCACATCAGTTTTAGTGAATATGGATTTTTCAACAATTTGACATTCTGGACCGCCCCCTCAGGAAGCGAAATATTATAAAATGCCAATTTTGGTTATTTTGGGTGCACACTGTTAACGCCCTGACCACATCAGTTTTAGTGAATATGGATTTTTCAACAATTTGACATTCTGGACCGCCCCCTCAGGAAGCGAAATATTATAAAATGCCAATTTTGGTTATTTTGGGTGCACACTGTTAACGCCCTGACCACATCAGTTTTAGTGAATATGGATTTTTAAACAATTTGACATTCTGGACCGCCCCCTCAGGAAGCGAAATATTATAAAATGCCAATTTTGGTTATTTTGGGTGCACACTGTTAACGCCCTGACCACATCAGTTTTAGTGAATAGGGATTTTTAAACAATTTGACATTCTGGACCGCCCCCTCGGGCAGTGGTGTCATCGTGGTTACTCCAAGTTACTCACTGAGTAACCAGCTCTTCAGTTCAAAAAAAAATTTTTTTTTTCAGGATGCAAAATATTATAAAATGCCAATTTTGGTTATTTTGGGTGCACACTGTTAACGCCCTGACCACATCAGTTTTAGTGAATATGGATTTTTCAACAATTTGACATTCTGGACCGCCCCCTCAGGAAGCGAAATATTATAAAATACCAATTTTGATTATTTTGGGTGCACACTGTTAACGCCCTGACCACATCAGTTTTAGTGAATATGGATTTTTAAACAATTTGACATTCTGGACCGCCCCCTCAGGAAGCGAAATATTATAAAATACCAATTTTGATTATTTTGGGTGCACACTGTTAACGCCCTGACCACATCAGTTTTAGTGAATATGGATTTTTCAACAATTTGACATTCTGGACCGCCCCCTCAGGAAGCGAAATATTATAAAATGCCAATTTTGGTTATTTTGGGTGCACACTGTTAACGCCCTGACCACATCAGTTTTAGTGAATATGGATTTTTCAACAATTTGACATTCTGGACCGCCCCCTCAGGAAGCGAAATATTATAAAATGCCAATTTTGGTTATTTTGGGTGCACACTGTTAACGCCCTGACCACATCAGTTTTAGTGAATATGGATTTTTAAACAATTTGACATTCTGGACCGCCCCCTCAGGAAGCGAAATATTATAAAATGCCAATTTTGGTTATTTTGGGTGCACACTGTTAACGCCCTGACCACATCAGTTTTAGTGAATATGGATTTTTCAACAATTTGACATTCTGGACCGCCCCCTCAGGAAGCGAAATATTATAAAATACCAATTTTGATTATTTTGGGTGCACACTGTTAACGCCCTGACCACATCAGTTTTAGTGAATATGGATTTTTAAACAATTTGACATTCTGGACCGCCCCCTCAGGAAGCGAAATATTATAAAATACCAATTTTGATTATTTTGGGTGCACACTGTTAACGCCCTGACCACATCAGTTTTAGTGAATATGGATTTTTCAACAATTTGACATTCTGGACCGCCCCCTCAGGAAGCGAAATATTATAAAATGCCAATTTTGGTTATTTTGGGTGCACACTGTTAACGCCCTGACCACATCAGTTTTAGTGAATATGGATTTTTAAACAATTTGACATTCTGGACCGCCCCCTCAGGAAGCGAAATATTATAAAATACCAATTTTGATTATTTTGGGTGCACACTGTTAACGCCCTGACCACATCAGTTTTAGTGAATATGGATTTTTCAACAATTTGACATTCTGGACCGCCCCCTCAGGAAGCGAAATATTATAAAATGCCAATTTTGGTTATTTTGGGTGCACACTGTTAACGCCCTGACCACATCAGTTTTAGTGAATATGGATTTTTCAACAATTTGACATTCTGGACCGCCCCCTCAGGAAGCGAAATATTATAAAATGCCAATTTTGGTTATTTTGGGTGCACACTGTTAACGCCCTGACCACATCAGTTTTAGTGAATATGGATTTTTAAACAATTTGACATTCTGGACCGCCCCCTCAGGAAGCGAAATATTATAAAATGCCAATTTTGGTTATTTTGGGTGCACACTGTTAACGCCCTGACCACATCAGTTTTAGTGAATAGGGATTTTTAAACAATTTGACATTCTGGACCGCCCCCTCGGGCAGTGGTGTCATCGTGGTTACTCCAAGTTACTCACTGAGTAACCAGCTCTTCAGTTCAAAAAAAAATTTTTTTTTTCAGGATGCAAAATATTATAAAATGCCAATTTTGGTTATTTTGGGTGCACACTGTTAACGCCCTGACCACATCAGTTTTAGTGAATATGGATTTTTCAACAATTTGACATTCTGGACCGCCCCCTCAGGAAGCGAAATATTATAAAATACCAATTTTGATTATTTTGGGTGCACACTGTTAACGCCCTGACCACATCAGTTTTAGTGAATATGGATTTTTAAACAATTTGACATTCTGGACCGCCCCCTCAGGAAGCGAAATATTATAAAATACCAATTTTGATTATTTTGGGTGCACACTGTTAACGCCCTGACCACATCAGTTTTAGTGAATATGGATTTTTCAACAATTTGACATTCTGGACCGCCCCCTCAGGAAGCGAAATATTATAAAATGCCAATTTTGGTTATTTTGGGTGCACACTGTTAACGCCCTGACCACATCAGTTTTAGTGAATATGGATTTTTCAACAATTTGACATTCTGGACCGCCCCCTCAGGAAGCGAAATATTATAAAATGCCAATTTTGGTTATTTTGGGTGCACACTGTTAACGCCCTGACCACATCAGTTTTAGTGAATATGGATTTTTAAACAATTTGACATTCTGGACCGCCCCCTCAGGAAGCGAAATATTATAAAATGCCAATTTTGGTTATTTTGGGTGCACACTGTTAACGCCCTGACCACATCAGTTTTAGTGAATAGGGATTTTTAAACAATTTGACATTCTGGACCGCCCCCTCGGGCAGTGGTGTCATCGTGGTTACTCCAAGTTACTCACTGAGTAACCAGCTCTTCAGTTCAAAAAAAAATTTTTTTTTTCAGGATGCAAAATATTATAAAATGCCAATTTTGGTTATTTTGGGTGCACACTGTTAACGCCCTGACCACATCAGTTTTAGTGAATATGGATTTTTCAACAATTTGACATTCTGGACCGCCCCCTCAGGAAGCGAAATATTATAAAATACCAATTTTGATTATTTTGGGTGCACACTGTTAACGCCCTGACCACATCAGTTTTAGTGAATATGGATTTTTAAACAATTTGACATTCTGGACCGCCCCCTCAGGAAGCGAAATATTATAAAATACCAATTTTGATTATTTTGGGTGCACACTGTTAACGCCCTGACCACATCAGTTTTAGTGAATATGGATTTTTCAACAATTTGACATTCTGGACCGCCCCCTCAGGAAGCGAAATATTATAAAATGCCAATTTTGGTTATTTTGGGTGCACACTGTTAACGCCCTGACCACATCAGTTTTAGTGAATATGGATTTTTCAACAATTTGACATTCTGGACCGCCCCCTCAGGAAGCGAAATATTATAAAATGCCAATTTTGGTTATTTTGGGTGCACACTGTTAACGCCCTGACCACATCAGTTTTAGTGAATATGGATTTTTAAACAATTTGACATTCTGGACCGCCCCCTCAGGAAGCGAAATATTATAAAATGCCAATTTTGGTTATTTTGGGTGCACACTGTTAACGCCCTGACCACATCAGTTTTAGTGAATATGGATTTTTCAACAATTTGACATTCTGGACCGCCCCCTCAGGAAGCGAAATATTATAAAATACCAATTTTGATTATTTTGGGTGCACACTGTTAACGCCCTGACCACATCAGTTTTAGTGAATATGGATTTTTAAACAATTTGACATTCTGGACCGCCCCCTCAGGAAGCGAAATATTATAAAATACCAATTTTGATTATTTTGGGTGCACACTGTTAACGCCCTGACCACATCAGTTTTAGTGAATATGGATTTTTCAACAATTTGACATTCTGGACCGCCCCCTCAGGAAGCGAAATATTATAAAATGCCAATTTTGGTTATTTTGGGTGCACACTGTTAACGCCCTGACCACATCAGTTTTAGTGAATATGGATTTTTAAACAATTTGACATTCTGGACCGCCCCCTCAGGAAGCGAAATATTATAAAATACCAATTTTGATTATTTTGGGTGCACACTGTTAACGCCCTGACCACATCAGTTTTAGTGAATATGGATTTTTCAACAATTTGACATTCTGGACCGCCCCCTCAGGAAGCGAAATATTATAAAATGCCAATTTTGGTTATTTTGGGTGCACACTGTTAACGCCCTGACCACATCAGTTTTAGTGAATATGGATTTTTCAACAATTTGACATTCTGGACCGCCCCCTCAGGAAGCGAAATATTATAAAATGCCAATTTTGGTTATTTTGGGTGCACACTGTTAACGCCCTGACCACATCAGTTTTAGTGAATATGGATTTTTAAACAATTTGACATTCTGGACCGCCCCCTCAGGAAGCGAAATATTATAAAATGCCAATTTTGGTTATTTTGGGTGCACACTGTTAACGCCCTGACCACATCAGTTTTAGTGAATAGGGATTTTTAAACAATTTGACATTCTGGACCGCCCCCTCGGGCAGTGGTGTCATCGTGGTTACTCCAAGTTACTCACTGAGTAACCAGCTCTTCAGTTCAAAAAAAAATTTTTTTTTTCAGGATGCAAAATATTATAAAATGCCAATTTTGGTTATTTTGGGTGCACACTGTTAACGCCCTGACCACATCAGTTTTAGTGAATATGGATTTTTCAACAATTTGACATTCTGGACCGCCCCCTCAGGAAGCGAAATATTATAAAATACCAATTTTGATTATTTTGGGTGCACACTGTTAACGCCCTGACCACATCAGTTTTAGTGAATATGGATTTTTAAACAATTTGACATTCTGGACCGCCCCCTCAGGAAGCGAAATATTATAAAATACCAATTTTGATTATTTTGGGTGCACACTGTTAACGCCCTGACCACATCAGTTTTAGTGAATATGGATTTTTCAACAATTTGACATTCTGGACCGCCCCCTCAGGAAGCGAAATATTATAAAATGCCAATTTTGGTTATTTTGGGTGCACACTGTTAACGCCCTGACCACATCAGTTTTAGTGAATATGGATTTTTCAACAATTTGACATTCTGGACCGCCCCCTCAGGAAGCGAAATATTATAAAATGCCAATTTTGGTTATTTTGGGTGCACACTGTTAACGCCCTGACCACATCAGTTTTAGTGAATATGGATTTTTAAACAATTTGACATTCTGGACCGCCCCCTCAGGAAGCGAAATATTATAAAATGCCAATTTTGGTTATTTTGGGTGCACACTGTTAACGCCCTGACCACATCAGTTTTAGTGAATATGGATTTTTCAACAATTTGACATTCTGGACCGCCCCCTCAGGAAGCGAAATATTATAAAATACCAATTTTGATTATTTTGGGTGCACACTGTTAACGCCCTGACCACATCAGTTTTAGTGAATATGGATTTTTAAACAATTTGACATTCTGGACCGCCCCCTCAGGAAGCGAAATATTATAAAATACCAATTTTGATTATTTTGGGTGCACACTGTTAACGCCCTGACCACATCAGTTTTAGTGAATATGGATTTTTCAACAATTTGACATTCTGGACCGCCCCCTCAGGAAGCGAAATATTATAAAATGCCAATTTTGGTTATTTTGGGTGCACACTGTTAACGCCCTGACCACATCAGTTTTAGTGAATATGGATTTTTAAACAATTTGACATTCTGGACCGCCCCCTCAGGAAGCGAAATATTATAAAATACCAATTTTGATTATTTTGGGTGCACACTGTTAACGCCCTGACCACATCAGTTTTAGTGAATATGGATTTTTCAACAATTTGACATTCTGGACCGCCCCCTCAGGAAGCGAAATATTATAAAATGCCAATTTTGGTTATTTTGGGTGCACACTGTTAACGCCCTGACCACATCAGTTTTAGTGAATATGGATTTTTCAACAATTTGACATTCTGGACCGCCCCCTCAGGAAGCGAAATATTATAAAATGCCAATTTTGGTTATTTTGGGTGCACACTGTTAACGCCCTGACCACATCAGTTTTAGTGAATATGGATTTTTAAACAATTTGACATTCTGGACCGCCCCCTCAGGAAGCGAAATATTATAAAATGCCAATTTTGGTTATTTTGGGTGCACACTGTTAACGCCCTGACCACATCAGTTTTAGTGAATAGGGATTTTTAAACAATTTGACATTCTGGACCGCCCCCTCGGGCAGTGGTGTCATCGTGGTTACTCCAAGTTACTCACTGAGTAACCAGCTCTTCAGTTCAAAAAAAAAATTTTTTTTTCAGGATGCAAAATATTATAAAATGCCAATTTTGGTTATTTTGGGTGCACACTGTTAACGCCCTGACCACATCAGTTTTAGTGAATATGGATTTTTCAACAATTTGACATTCTGGACCGCCCCCTCAGGAAGCGAAATATTATAAAATACCAATTTTGATTATTTTGGGTGCACACTGTTAACGCCCTGACCACATCAGTTTTAGTGAATATGGATTTTTAAACAATTTGACATTCTGGACCGCCCCCTCAGGAAGCGAAATATTATAAAATACCAATTTTGATTATTTTGGGTGCACACTGTTAACGCCCTGACCACATCAGTTTTAGTGAATATGGATTTTTCAACAATTTGACATTCTGGACCGCCCCCTCAGGAAGCGAAATATTATAAAATGCCAATTTTGGTTATTTTGGGTGCACACTGTTAACGCCCTGACCACATCAGTTTTAGTGAATATGGATTTTTCAACAATTTGACATTCTGGACCGCCCCCTCAGGAAGCGAAATATTATAAAATGCCAATTTTGGTTATTTTGGGTGCACACTGTTAACGCCCTGACCACATCAGTTTTAGTGAATATGGATTTTTAAACAATTTGACATTCTGGACCGCCCCCTCAGGAAGCGAAATATTATAAAATGCCAATTTTGGTTATTTTGGGTGCACACTGTTAACGCCCTGACCACATCAGTTTTAGTGAATAGGGATTTTTAAACAATTTGACATTCTGGACCGCCCCCTCGGGCAGTGGTGTCATCGTGGTTACTCCAAGTTACTCACTGAGTAACCAGCTCTTCAGTTCAAAAAAAAATTTTTTTTTTCAGGATGCAAAATATTATAAAATGCCAATTTTGGTTATTTTGGGTGCACACTGTTAACGCCCTGACCACATCAGTTTTAGTGAATATGGATTTTTCAACAATTTGACATTCTGGACCGCCCCCTCAGGAAGCGAAATATTATAAAATACCAATTTTGATTATTTTGGGTGCACACTGTTAACGCCCTGACCACATCAGTTTTAGTGAATATGGATTTTTAAACAATTTGACATTCTGGACCGCCCCCTCAGGAAGCGAAATATTATAAAATACCAATTTTGATTATTTTGGGTGCACACTGTTAACGCCCTGACCACATCAGTTTTAGTGAATATGGATTTTTCAACAATTTGACATTCTGGACCGCCCCCTCAGGAAGCGAAATATTATAAAATGCCAATTTTGGTTATTTTGGGTGCACACTGTTAACGCCCTGACCACATCAGTTTTAGTGAATATGGATTTTTCAACAATTTGACATTCTGGACCGCCCCCTCAGGAAGCGAAATATTATAAAATGCCAATTTTGGTTATTTTGGGTGCACACTGTTAACGCCCTGACCACATCAGTTTTAGTGAATATGGATTTTTAAACAATTTGACATTCTGGACCGCCCCCTCAGGAAGCGAAATATTATAAAATGCCAATTTTGGTTATTTTGGGTGCACACTGTTAACGCCCTGACCACATCAGTTTTAGTGAATATGGATTTTTCAACAATTTGACATTCTGGACCGCCCCCTCAGGAAGCGAAATATTATAAAATACCAATTTTGCTAGGGGCGGGACAGTGCATAATATCGACGCTAATACCGGCTAATAAATATTAGTTTCCTAATCTTCATGTTCACCGAAACATTTTTTGTGTAGTATGTCATGACTTTTCAAACAACAACCAGCTGTCAAGAAAACAAGAGATGGAGAAACGGTTCGTCGATGTTTTATTATTTGTTCAATTAAAACCCTAATTTCTTTCGATTTTGCATTTTAGCTGTGAAAATAACGTGAGCTTTATCATAAGTCAATGGCTTTACTGCGCTCTTGGAAATGTCTTTCAAAAGCCCATGTCGCTGGAGGTCAAGAAGGTGGCTTCGTCAGATGTGATTCTATGCACTTTAATTTCAAGTCATAAGCGCTAGGTGATCGTGGAAAATTGTTCGTTATCTTCAAATGCACATAGTCAATAAATATGAAAGAAAAACTACTTACTCCGGTTTTCAACTGTTTATATTTTCCTTGATGTTTCCAGAATGTGAAATTGGCATTAACGAAGCTGGGAATCTTTTTACTATTATGACATGTTGTACTCCAATGCCGTTTTGAGCTTCGTTTTACTGCTAGTTTAAGCTTGTTGGGCCTAGCTAATTCAATATTGATCTAGATAGTGGCCATTGATCCGGAGGTGGACTCTCCGTAATATTTCAGCTGGAATGAGCTGTGTGCTTTTGATGATTGTATATACAAACTATTGGGACGTTGATGTTAATACGAGGTACCACAGTTTGATGGTCCACTAGCGATATTTCCGGCCTCTTTGCTCCGGGAGTGAGCAGTACTGTAGAATAGCGATATGCATCCGATTTCATACAACCTTAAACCTATGAAATTACGCATTTCTTGTTGCTGACATTTCAAATCGTACTAGTTCCATAAGCATGACTTACTTCGTTCAGAAATGGATTTCCTCTGGGATTAATATTTCTAATACTGCCTAATACTGCTAATGAATATTAGAGCTGTCCCGCCCCTAGCAATTTTGATTATTTTGGGTGCACACTGTTAACGCCCTGACCACATCAGTTTTAGTGAATATGGATTTTTAAACAATTTGACATTCTGGACCGCCCCCTCAGGAAGCGAAATATTATAAAATACCAATTTTGATTATTTTGGGTGCACACTGTTAACGCCCTGACCACATCAGTTTTAGTGAATATGGATTTTTCAACAATTTGACATTCTGGACCGCCCCCTCAGGAAGCGAAATATTATAAAATGCCAATTTTGGTTATTTTGGGTGCACACTGTTAACGCCCTGACCACATCAGTTTTAGTGAATATGGATTTTTAAACAATTTGACATTCTGGACCGCCCCCTCAGGAAGCGAAATATTATAAAATACCAATTTTGATTATTTTGGGTGCACACTGTTAACGCCCTGACCACATCAGTTTTAGTGAATATGGATTTTTCAACAATTTGACATTCTGGACCGCCCCCTCAGGAAGCGAAATATTATAAAATGCCAATTTTGGTTATTTTGGGTGCACACTGTTAACGCCCTGACCACATCAGTTTTAGTGAATATGGATTTTTAAACAATTTGACATTCTGGACCGCCCCCTCAGGAAGCGAAATATTATAAAATGCCAATTTTGGTTATTTTGGGTGCACACTGTTAACGCCCTGACCACATCAGTTTTAGTGAATATGGATTTTTCAACAATTTGACATTCTGGACCGCCCCCTCAGGAAGCGAAATATTATAAAATACCAATTTTGATTATTTTGGGTGCACACTGTTAACGCCCTGACCACATCAGTTTTAGTGAATATGGATTTTTAAACAATTTGACATTCTGGACCGCCCCCTCAGGAAGCGAAATATTATAAAATACCAATTTTGATTATTTTGGGTGCACACTGTTAACGCCCTGACCACATCAGTTTTAGTGAATATGGATTTTTCAACAATTTGACATTCTGGACCGCCCCCTCAGGAAGCGAAATATTATAAAATGCCAATTTTGGTTATTTTGGGTGCACACTGTTAACGCCCTGACCACATCAGTTTTAGTGAATATGGATTTTTAAACAATTTGACATTCTGGACCGCCCCCTCAGGAAGCGAAATATTATAAAATACCAATTTTGATTATTTTGGGTGCACACTGTTAACGCCCTGACCACATCAGTTTTAGTGAATATGGATTTTTCAACAATTTGACATTCTGGACCGCCCCCTCAGGAAGCGAAATATTATAAAATGCCAATTTTGGTTATTTTGGGTGCACACTGTTAACGCCCTGACCACATCAGTTTTAGTGAATATGGATTTTTCAACAATTTGACATTCTGGACCGCCCCCTCAGGAAGCGAAATATTATAAAATGCCAATTTTGGTTATTTTGGGTGCACACTGTTAACGCCCTGACCACATCAGTTTTAGTGAATATGGATTTTTAAACAATTTGACATTCTGGACCGCCCCCTCAGGAAGCGAAATATTATAAAATGCCAATTTTGGTTATTTTGGGTGCACACTGTTAACGCCCTGACCACATCAGTTTTAGTGAATAGGGATTTTTAAACAATTTGACATTCTGGACCGCCCCCTCGGGCAGTGGTGTCATCGTGGTTACTCCAAGTTACTCACTGAGTAACCAGCTCTTCAGTTCAAAAAAAAATTTTTTTTTTCAGGATGCAAAATATTATAAAATGCCAATTTTGGTTATTTTGGGTGCACACTGTTAACGCCCTGACCACATCAGTTTTAGTGAATATGGATTTTTCAACAATTTGACATTCTGGACCGCCCCCTCAGGAAGCGAAATATTATAAAATACCAATTTTGATTATTTTGGGTGCACACTGTTAACGCCCTGACCACATCAGTTTTAGTGAATATGGATTTTTAAACAATTTGACATTCTGGACCGCCCCCTCAGGAAGCGAAATATTATAAAATACCAATTTTGATTATTTTGGGTGCACACTGTTAACGCCCTGACCACATCAGTTTTAGTGAATATGGATTTTTCAACAATTTGACATTCTGGACCGCCCCCTCAGGAAGCGAAATATTATAAAATGCCAATTTTGGTTATTTTGGGTGCACACTGTTAACGCCCTGACCACATCAGTTTTAGTGAATATGGATTTTTCAACAATTTGACATTCTGGACCGCCCCCTCAGGAAGCGAAATATTATAAAATGCCAATTTTGGTTATTTTGGGTGCACACTGTTAACGCCCTGACCACATCAGTTTTAGTGAATATGGATTTTTAAACAATTTGACATTCTGGACCGCCCCCTCAGGAAGCGAAATATTATAAAATGCCAATTTTGGTTATTTTGGGTGCACACTGTTAACGCCCTGACCACATCAGTTTTAGTGAATATGGATTTTTCAACAATTTGACATTCTGGACCGCCCCCTCAGGAAGCGAAATATTATAAAATACCAATTTTGATTATTTTGGGTGCACACTGTTAACGCCCTGACCACATCAGTTTTAGTGAATATGGATTTTTAAACAATTTGACATTCTGGACCGCCCCCTCAGGAAGCGAAATATTATAAAATACCAATTTTGATTATTTTGGGTGCACACTGTTAACGCCCTGACCACATCAGTTTTAGTGAATATGGATTTTTCAACAATTTGACATTCTGGACCGCCCCCTCAGGAAGCGAAATATTATAAAATGCCAATTTTGGTTATTTTGGGTGCACACTGTTAACGCCCTGACCACATCAGTTTTAGTGAATATGGATTTTTAAACAATTTGACATTCTGGACCGCCCCCTCAGGAAGCGAAATATTATAAAATACCAATTTTGATTATTTTGGGTGCACACTGTTAACGCCCTGACCACATCAGTTTTAGTGAATATGGATTTTTCAACAATTTGACATTCTGGACCGCCCCCTCAGGAAGCGAAATATTATAAAATGCCAATTTTGGTTATTTTGGGTGCACACTGTTAACGCCCTGACCACATCAGTTTTAGTGAATATGGATTTTTCAACAATTTGACATTCTGGACCGCCCCCTCAGGAAGCGAAATATTATAAAATGCCAATTTTGGTTATTTTGGGTGCACACTGTTAACGCCCTGACCACATCAGTTTTAGTGAATATGGATTTTTAAACAATTTGACATTCTGGACCGCCCCCTCAGGAAGCGAAATATTATAAAATGCCAATTTTGGTTATTTTGGGTGCACACTGTTAACGCCCTGACCACATCAGTTTTAGTGAATAGGGATTTTTAAACAATTTGACATTCTGGACCGCCCCCTCGGGCAGTGGTGTCATCGTGGTTACTCCAAGTTACTCACTGAGTAACCAGCTCTTCAGTTCAAAAAAAAATTTTTTTTTTCAGGATGCAAAATATTATAAAATGCCAATTTTGGTTATTTTGGGTGCACACTGTTAACGCCCTGACCACATCAGTTTTAGTGAATATGGATTTTTCAACAATTTGACATTCTGGACCGCCCCCTCAGGAAGCGAAATATTATAAAATACCAATTTTGATTATTTTGGGTGCACACTGTTAACGCCCTGACCACATCAGTTTTAGTGAATATGGATTTTTAAACAATTTGACATTCTGGACCGCCCCCTCAGGAAGCGAAATATTATAAAATACCAATTTTGATTATTTTGGGTGCACACTGTTAACGCCCTGACCACATCAGTTTTAGTGAATATGGATTTTTCAACAATTTGACATTCTGGACCGCCCCCTCAGGAAGCGAAATATTATAAAATGCCAATTTTGGTTATTTTGGGTGCACACTGTTAACGCCCTGACCACATCAGTTTTAGTGAATATGGATTTTTCAACAATTTGACATTCTGGACCGCCCCCTCAGGAAGCGAAATATTATAAAATGCCAATTTTGGTTATTTTGGGTGCACACTGTTAACGCCCTGACCACATCAGTTTTAGTGAATATGGATTTTTAAACAATTTGACATTCTGGACCGCCCCCTCAGGAAGCGAAATATTATAAAATGCCAATTTTGGTTATTTTGGGTGCACACTGTTAACGCCCTGACCACATCAGTTTTAGTGAATAGGGATTTTTAAACAATTTGACATTCTGGAC
>NW_026917130.1:0-28409 GCF_035046485.1 Aedes albopictus
TTGAAAGATAGGTTGTCAGCTTGAGCCCTACGCTTGAGCCGCTGTTATGCTGGCTACGAAAACATTGCATTGGTGGGATAGGGATGCCAATTCCTTGGGGCGGTGTGGTTGGTGGTAGATAGTCCGAGATTGTGTGACGAGTCATGTATTAGGTACGGGAAAATATGCTACGACGGGGGAGGGAGAGTAAAAAATGCTACGTTATTTATGAATGCTCCATTATTGTGCTTATCATTCGAGAAGGTTACGGAGAATTTGCGATTGATAGCCGAATAATTGGAACGCAGACAAAGCACGAGGAAACTACATTACTGTACATTTATTAACAGTCACTCTATGTACATATGTGCAACAAACGTTATAAAAGCCCAATGAAGTGATAATCAGCATCTTGCAGCTGCTGTTGGTGTTCATCGTTGACTCGAGATCGGCCACTCTGGTAAGATGGGGGGGGGGGGGGGGGGGGGGGGGGGGTTGGTGGTATGGAAGAAAAATTTGCGAAACGGCATCACTTTCGGAAATAAGCCTGCTGCTGAACAATCGACGCCTTTTGCGGGATATGCATCTTTTTTTTTTTTTTTTTTTTTTCCTCCCCTGTTGGGGAAATTAAGCCACTGCGTCCAATAGGCTGAACTTTTGTGGCATGTCCCGTTTTGATATTCGCATCTAGCCAGCTAATTACCATGTGTCAAGTAATCAGCTACTGCCACGACGCGTCGTCTCCCAGTCAGGTGCAATGGAATTAATAAACTCCAAGACCTTCCCAGGTTTTGCAGACCAGATCTCACTGGGTTGCAAGCAACCACTATTTAGAAATCTTTGCCTGCGCGTGTATAAAGCACCACAACTGCAAAGCAGATGTTCCGAGGTTTCACGTTCCGTATTACAGAAACGACAGATATCACTCTGAATATGGCCAATATTTTTCAAGTGATACCTGCTCGGGCAGTGTCCAGTTACTAGGCCAGTGTATGTACATAGAGCTCTCTTGTTGAGCTCTAAGAGCTTTTTGGTTTTATAAGCATTTGGTGTTATAAATCGTTTTGACTGATTGCAATTTTTGACGTCCATCCAATTGGATATCACCCTCTGCTCAGCCCAGCGTTTCAGGTCAATTTTAATTGTACAGTTTGATATACCACAGAATGGTTCTGGACCAGCAAACTGTAAATTGGAACCACTTTTAGCAAGCTCGTCTGCCATTTCATTTCCTTCAATGCCACAGTGACCTGGAACCCAGTATAAGTTTACTGAATTCCCTTGGCACAGCCTGCGCAGTGAAAGAATACATTCCCAGACAAGCTTTGAAGTACATTTGTAAGCGCACAATGCTTTTAGTGCAGCTTGACTATCTGAGAAAATACAAATATTTGCGTATCTGTATTTTCTCTCAAGGCAGATATTTGCGCATTTCAAAATAGCAAGAATCTCTGCTTGAAACACCGTAGGATAGTGTCCCATCGCCACTGAAATTTGTATTCCAGGGCCGTAGATTCCCGCTCCCGTTTTTATTCCAACTTTTGAGCCATCTGTGAAGAATTTGATTGACCCTTGACGAACAGTGGGACCTCCGACTTCCCAATCTGCACGAGTTGTTTCGTGCAACTTGTAAGGAACATCATGGTTCTCCACAGGTTTCATCCAGTCTTTAATCATTTTCATTACTGGCCTATTTTGGAAGTATTGTGAAATGCTCAGGTGACCTACAAAATCACCTGGCATAAACATTTCAACTCGTTCAAGTCTCAGCAATTCCTTTTCTGCTTCTAATTGCACGTACTCGTGCAAAGGTAGCAGATTGAGAATCGCATCTAAAGCTTTTAATGGAGTGCTTCGCATCGCTCCTGTAACAGCAATGGACGCAAGACGTTGAATTTTCGCAAGCTTTGTTTGTGTGGTAGCCTCTTTCGTTTTTGGCCACCAGACAAACGAAGCATACGTCACTTTTGGGCGGATTATGGCAGTATAAATCCACATTATCATTTTTGGTTTCAAGCCCCACTTCCTGCCAATAGTTTTGGAGCATAACCAAAACGCACTTGTTGCCTTACCGATCACGGACTCAATTTGAGCATTCCAGTTCAGTTTAGCATCCAGTATCAAACCTAAGTATTTGACTCGATCACTAGGATGAATTTGTATCCCTCCAAGCCGAAAAGCTTTTAGGTTGATCTTCCTTCTCCTAGTGAAAGGGACAATTACGACTTTTGACGGGTTGATGCTAAGGCCCTCCTTAATACACCATGAATGTGTATAGTTTAGGGCCCTTTGCATTCTCTCCGAAACAGTACTTTCCTCTCACTATTATGACTATATCGTCTGCAAAGCCCACAACTTCGAAACCTTTTTCCTTCAAGCTTCTTAGAAGATCGTCTACAACTAAGGACCACAATAGTGGTGAGAGGACTCCTCCTTGAGGGCAACCTTTCGTTGCCCTTACTGTTATAGAAGAACTTCCCAGCTCAGAGGTGATTTCTCTTTTTGCAAGCACAGTATAAATCCAATGTATGATACATTGGTCGAAGTTTTTGTTCTCCATGGCACGCTTCATAGATGAATAGGAGGCATTATCAAATGCTCCTTCTATGTCTAAAAAGGCGCATAGAGCTATTTCTTTTGCTGAAAACGTTTTTTCCACTTTTGTTACTAGCGAATGAAGTGCTGTAACCGTTGACTTACCAGATTGATAAGCAAACTGGAAGTCAGATAGGGGATGGTCTTTTATGTAAGAAGAATTGATAAAATCCTTCAAAACCTTTTCCATAGTCTTCAACAAAACTGAAGAAAGACTAATTGGCCTGTATGCTTTGGGATGCGTCTTGTCTCGCTTCCCCTTTTTTGGTATAAAGATAACTTTTACAAGTCTCCATTTTGATGGAACGTAATTCAATCTTAAACTAGCCTTGAACATCTCAATTAGTGATGGTACCAACACCGCTTCTCCATTTTGAATCAGTGCTGGAAATATTCCATCAACTCCTGCAGATTTAAAAGGCTGAAAAGATCTAATTGCATTTTCCACTCTGGCCTTCGTGAAGATTTCATCAGCTAAATCTGAGGTGGTGTTTATTGTCCTAGTTGACTCCGAAGAGTTTATACTAGGACATCCTTCACCTTCCAGAGATATAGTATCATTGGAATCCACACCTAGAACCGAACCCGGAAATGGGTTTCCATCATCAAATCCAAAGTTTCACGAGGAGTTTTGGTAAAAGCTCCATCGTCGCGCTTCAGGTTTCCCAATTCATTTGAATGATCTTTTGCGAGCGTTTTCTGTAGTCTTGCAACTACAGGAGTGCTGTTTATGTTTTCACATGTCAGCATCCAAGACTTTCTTTTAGATTTTCGTATTTCGTTGTTGTACTCAGTCAGGGCTTTCCTGTACTGAGTCCAATCTCCCGCTTGTTTCGCTCTATTGAACATTTTACGAGAAAATTTTCTAAGGCGATCCAGTTTAAAGTTCCACCATGGCACGTCTCTAGTAGAAGACGATTGTATGGTGGGACAACTTCCGTTAAAGGAATTGATGATACTTTCATTTACCCTTTGAGAAAATGATTCCAACTTTTGGGTTGAATCAATAGGTTCTCCCATTGTAAATGAATGCGTATTCAACAATTCTACATATTGATCCCAGTTTGTCCTCCTGGGATTTCTAAATGCGGTTCTAGAGTAATCTCCACCACTCCAATTGAAGATTATGTGTTTATGATCAGATAGAGAAATCTCATCTGACACGTGCCAGTTTGTGATCTTGTCAAAGATTGCAGCATTGCACAGTGTTAGATCCAAGACCTCTTGTCTGATTACATTTGAGAAAGTAGGTTTATCACCATTATTGCAAATGTCTATATTGTTGGAAGACAGATACTCTAATAGTGACTCACCTCGACTGTTAATATCCGTACTACCCCAAATCGTGTGATGCGCATTGGCGTCACAGCCAATGATAAACGATTTGTTGTTTTCTTTACAGAATTGGACAAATGATGCGATCTCAGGAGGAGGTGCCTCAGGAACATCACCAGGAAAGTAAGCTGAAGCCACAGCGATCTCAGTTTTACCTCTAGTGGTTGGTACCTCTACCATGACCGCAACAATGTCCTTTCTGATAAACTCTGTAATAGGATAGCATTTTAACGTTTTGCGTACTAAGACAGCGGTTCTGGGAGAATCTTGTTGCTCATCATAAAATAGTTTACTATTTTGTGTCAGAACACCAAGAATCTTTCGTTTGTTGGACCACGGCTCTTGAATAAGCGCCACTTCCAGTCCTTCTTTTTTAAACCTTCGACTCAACACAGCAGAAGCACCTTTTGCGTGATGAAGGTTTACCTGTACAGTAGAATAACTAGCCACAGAAGTTCAATGTCGGGACTGTTCGTGTGACTAACATCTAGTTTGCCACGCCCTTACAGCGTCAGCAGCGGTACTAGAAGTGTCAAGTTAATTTTGTTTACCAAAACAAAAGATCCTCTACAAGAAGGACACTTGAAAATAGTGAATTATTGCAATTAAAGTTATTGAAATAATTAATTGAGAAAAGTGACTACAGCGCCATTAGAGTTCTAGTGTATTTCTATTACCTGTACGAACTTAATTCCTGCCATAAAAAAAAAATTCATTTACCCACTTTTATTAAGCCTCGGAATTGAGACGAAAGAAAAGTGGCCGATTATCCCGGAGACAAATAAGGTCCACTGCGTCATTGCTCCGTTTAACACAGTAAGGGCAACATACTGTGGAGGGTGCCCTGGTACTCCACAGGCTCCGTTCACGGTTAAGTTTTTATTAGACCCCCCTAACCATTCATTCCTAGGCACGGTACGCTTAACACCATGAATTAGGGGTCGCTTGTTTGGTGGACTTTTACCACCGGATTAGGCAATCCGTAGTGATATTCTTAGCCAGTTGAGGTAACTGCTACCGCCACTACACGGCTATCTAGGCTGATCGGGAATAGAAATTAATATTTCTATTCCCGATCAGCCTAGATAGCCGTGTAGTGGCCGTGTAGTATGCATCTTCCATTCCATTTGTGTACAATAAAGATCTGGAAACGATTCCAGACACAAATATCGCTGGCGGACAAACAATCACCAAACCGCAGGAGTATTGTCTGTACGTATGAACAACTTAAGGCTTTTTACGGCATCATCAGCATCGGCAGTCATGTTGGATATGTGGCTCGAAATTTCAAAGTGATAATTTTCTGCAACCAAAGTGAATATTCGTATGAAAAAGTATCATCGTATATGCTCACTCGCAGTGATTGCGATGAGACTTTTTCAGCTGCGTTGCTGCAGAACTGGCAGTTTTTTATCACTTCAAAAACGCGAGGTAAACAATCATTGAAAAGCAAAAAGTCAATGAATCGTTCGAAAACTTGGTGATGCATCATGACACCTTAATGAAGTCATTTCTTAGATTTCTTCAAGCACAACCATGGGTGCTCGAAAGCCACATCCCGATGATGAAAGATGAAGTTCAGTTTTCACAGCTAGAATATCAGAGAAATTGAAGCTTTCAATAAAACAAACAGCGGAAAACCATTACTGAACCAGACCAAACCAATTTTTACCTCGCACTTTTGTGACAGTTACTTGTTATATGAAAAGTCATGACATGCTACCAGGGTATGAAAAGCGGATCACGCCGAAAAACAAACGCTTTGTCCTAAGCGGTGCATGTTGGTAACAAAGGCGCTTCGCAACAAACGCATGTCAGGCGATGCGAGCAATAAAACAAACATCGCTTGCCGTGCGTGTGCCGATATTCCGGCTTTTATGCTGAAATTTTCGGCTCACATCATCGAATTCATAAGCATTTGGACGAATTAAGACTCTTGCAAACCTCAGAGTCGAGTTTCAGTTGTAAAACAATGCGAAAATCACGATGTGAATTGAACGAGACAAATATTCCTACCGTTTTTGTTGTGAACAAATTCGGGAGCGATTTTGTCATTATCTGCTAACGAAAAAACAAAGCGTTGTTGCCGTGCCTTCTATGTTGCCTATTTTTCGCTTGCGGTGGCATTTTCTGCGTACACTGCATGCTACCATAAAAATGATTCGGTGAACGGTGAAGATTAGGAC
The DNA here is from genome assembly GCF_035046485.1 of Aedes albopictus. Lineage (NCBI taxonomy): Eukaryota > Metazoa > Arthropoda > Insecta > Diptera > Culicidae > Aedes > Aedes albopictus. The sequence continues at coordinate 6,096 of NW_026917130.1, forward strand.
ATTAATAAATATTAGACAGTATTATACTTGGTATTAGACGCTGTCCCGCCCCTAGGGCCTGCTTACTCTCACACGAAACTTGACGTTTGAGCGGTGTCGGCACCGCTCAAACGTCAAAATTTCTGTGCGAGTAAGCAGGCCAGCATAAATTCGTGCAGTGGACCATAGCTGATAGTTGTTTAACGGCTAGCTCGCAGTGCCTTACACCAACCCATTTACCCCGGAAACTGTGGTTACATTCCCGGAAGCTACGGGTTGAAAACCTGAAAACTGGAAGTCAGAAACTAGAAGTCAGAAGCTATAATCTAGAAATCAAAACCTAGAGGCTAGAAACTAGAAGTTAAATGTCTTAAGCTAAGAACAAGAAGCTAAAATCACTCAGTTATAAGCCTAGGAGATATAAAACAGAAAATATTAGATTGATGACTTGAAGATTGAATTTTGAACGTTGGTGGTTGAAGATATGATATAATATGATGAAAATACTACATTTTTTTTCCTGTTCGGGTTTGTCACTGCGACCAGTTTTTAGATCTATTGGAACATTACCCGTAAGATAGGACATGGATGAAAAGATTAGATAAAAAAAACACAAAACTTTGATGTTTATAGATAGATAATATAAGATAGAAAAATGATTTAAAATCATATATTGTAAATAGAAGAAGATGATACTGAATATAGTGAAGGTATCATCTTCTTCTTTTGATGTTGTATGATCGGGGATATACATAATATTAAAGATAGAAGATTGAAAATTTAAGATAAAAAATCGAGATAGTATACACATATAAATATGACTTTTTGAACTGATACAACATATTGCATATTCAAAGTGTAAACCTTAGATATTGTATTGCATTAATACTAAAATATGTTCTACAACACCGATTTTTTTTTTAAACTTTAATTTCCAATATTTCCTCAGCTACCGCGCCCTCTACAACTACAAACCGCAAAACGCCGACGAGCTGGAATTGCTCGAAGGGGACATCGTGTACGTGCTGGAAAAATGCGACGACGGTTGGTACGTGGGCACATCGGCCCGGACCGGTTGCTTCGGAACCTTCCCCGGAAACTACGTGAAGAAATTATGAGACAAGCTTAATCCATCCACTGGAAATCCGCCCCCACCATCAGCGCCATCTACCGCCACCGTCGTTGGCCCAGTAGTTCACCACAGTGTCCAACATCAACAACACCAGCATCATTATCATCATCGTCGACTTGATCAGCCGCCAGTCGGGAGCCAGCCACCAAGACCGGCCAATCGACCACCGCTGGATCCCTCAAACGCCACGATGAAGCGCAAGGTTGAGTTCCTTGGCGTATTCTAGGGTGCCTTAGATGAGCAACAGCAAGTACAACGTCAGCTTAAACAACTCAGCCAGCCACGCGCGTAAGAAGCACCACAAATCTCTAACCAAAAAGTAATTGTAGAACCCCGTGTGGACATCGCCGCCAGGAGGCGCCGCCGATCGGCCTCCTTTTGTTACATAATGTTTTAAGAGGTGATAGCTAAACCAAAAACAAGAGAAGCGACCCCCGTTTCAATACATTGATTGCCGATGAGAATAACAGGAGTAAATGTTTGCTAGTCATTATCCTTCCAAAACATGTATGAAAACAAAAATAAAAATCAAATGGAAAACTTCAACCGTTACAAAAAAAAGGAACAACAGTCGTACAACCATGTTGTTTGGAATAAAAACAGATAATTTTAAGTGTTGCGTTACAAGAGAGTATACAAATAGAGTTTACACCTAATCTAACAAAACTACAATCAAGCATAGAAAAGATATTCAAATCCCGTACTAAACGTATAACGGAAAGCACCGTGTTTCGTCTTCAACAGTTTTATTTACCATTTGAAGCTATTGTTTATATTATTTTTTGTCAAAAAATATTTGTTTACGTGTTGCTATTATTCATATTTTATTTTTAACGATAATGGAAAACACAGAAAGATGTTCTTAATTTAATGAGTTATTATTGAAATACCTAAACATCACAGAGCTATACCTAGTAAATATATAAAAAAAAGAAATTGTCAAACACTTTCGGTCAAAATCTTACGTAGGAAAACGTCTGAAACAGAATCAAAGCAATCCACTTATTTGCCTTCCCGTCAGTATATGTAGAATTGGGGATACCATTCGGATAGATTTTAGAAAATTGTGCCTTTAGGATTAATTTCCAAAGATTTTTCAGAAATTTACCCAATTTTTCGATCGTTTAACTATAAAATGTAACATGATTTCACTTCCACGCCTGATCTGTAATAATTACTGAAAAAAAAAATGTTGAAAACATGAAACAGCTGAAGTACCAAAACAATTCCGAAGACGAACCGCCTCTAAACATCGCAAATTCTCAAAACAATAACCACTAAAAGAGAGCTAAAGGGTTGATGATGACTTCGTAAAGGCCCTTCATGTTTGCGATCGTTTATGTATTGAAGTTTGTTTACAATTTTGCAAAATTCACCTAATATTCAACAGCAGCTAATTCTTACCATTGATCGATTAATTTGATACTGATATTTATTTTCATGTCACGTCGATACCACGCGATCATTTGCGTGGTTCAAAAGAAGAGGAACTTAAACATAACCACTAACTTTTAAACGAGATAGAGCGGTCTAACTAGTAAGAAAGCAAAGCTACTCATCCAGTAGAACCTCTACGGTGTAATCTTCTTAGCACGTGTTTTGTTTGGTCACTTAATCTGTATGCGATACCACGGTTACTACTCATAAATAACATAAATAATGATGATGAAAAAAAACCATCACCCTACATACACTCTCAAACACGTACTTGCACACACCCACACGGCATACTCAGTTGTAGTTTTTTTTTCCTGTTTTCGTAGAAAAGTCGAGCCACTTACAAACACTAAGATTCTGTTGATGAAATAAAAATAAAAAAGGAAATCAATGTACTATGCTTATAGATTATTGAGATGACATTCATTGAAATCAATGAATTTTCAAAATAAAGCATGTTCTTAGGAGGTTGCTTCGGCAATTCCACTAGGAATTCCTCACAATTTTTTTTTTATTTTTTTTTTTTAATAAATGCATGGACTACTGCCGAAATTCCTCCATCGTTTTTTTAATTGAAAATCTGACATAAATTTTTGGAAAAAAAAATCAAACGAGGACTTTCCAGGGCATTCTTAGGAAATTAATCAGAATATTGCTCCACAAATGTCCTTCAGAGATTATTACTAAAAATCTTCCAGTGATTCCTTCAAAGATTCTTTCAGACAAGCTTTCAGTGATTCATTTACTTTTTTTCCAGCGACTTTTTCAGAAATTTGCTTGGGAAAATTTCTCGAGGATTTCATTTGGAAAATCATTCGTGAGTTGCTTCAGAAATTTCTCCAAGATCTTCATTGGGAATTCCTCCAAAGTAGTTTTCTGACCTATCTTCAGAAATTCCTCTAGAGATTTTTTAAGAAATTTATCAAAGAATTCCTTGAAAAAACTTTCCATAGATTTTTTCATATATTTCTCCATGGAATCCTTTAGAAATTTTTCTAGTGATTCGTAAAAAAAATCTTCCAAGGATTCTTTAAGAAATTTATCGAAATCCCTATTGGTATTCCTTCGAAATTCATTCAAGGAATATTTCATAAAATGTTCCATAGATTACTTTAGAAATTGAACCAATATTTTTTTTCTTAAGTAAATTCTTCAGGTTATCTTTCTTAAAATGTTCTGGGAATTCCTTTAGAAGTTTCTTCAACAACTTCCTCGAAAAGTCTTCCACGGTTTCTTTTAAAACTCAAATTTCCACGAATTCTTTCAAAAACTTACTTCATGAAAATCTTGCATGGATTGTTGCAAAAATTTCTTCAGATTTCCCTTCTGAAGTTTTTCTAGTGATTCTTGCAGAATTTTTTTTTCTAGAATTATTGCCTTAGAAAACATTCCATGGATTTTCTCCGAAATTACTTCATCGATTCCTTCAGAAAACAAAAAAAAATTTCAGACATTTCTCCCAAATTTTGTTCCAAAATTCTTCCTTCAGAAAATCACCAGCGATCACTTCAAAAACTTCTCGAAAGTTTGATTTAGAAAATCTTTTTGAAATTTCTTCCAAAACTGCTTTCGGAAATTCATCCACGGTTTCTTTCAGAAAATCTATCAAGATTTCAGAAAAAAAAACTCCACGAATCCCTTCAGAAATATTCCAAGAATCATTCCAGAAATTCTTGCAGTTGTTACTTCACAAGCTTTTATCAGTGCTGTCATGGTGAAATCAGAGCTGGTTACTCAAGGTTTTAAAATTTTAGCGTCCCTTACACCGGTACGCCCTAAAAAATGACTTAACGATTGCGGCTAATTAACCCTCTAATACCCAAATTTTTGATTTTGATCTAAAGATCATTTTTCATCATCTAAAATCGATTTAAACATGTTTTGGAAGATGATTTTTTTTAATTCTCGATTTCGTGAATTTCAGTTTTTCTCAAAAGATCAATGTTGAAACTGGTCCATGGGTTTCCACACAAATTTATTCGTTATTAATTCTGGGAATTTTAAGGTATTCTGTAGGAAATTCCTTGAAACATAAGCTTATGCTTGCACTCCGTCATGTATTTCTTTTAAACATTTCTATGGTTTCTCCAGGAAATTCTTCAAAAAATTGTTTCACAAAGATTCGGAGATTCTTTCATTTTCTGGAGAAATTCAGCAATTTTTATAAAAACTCCAACAATTACTCCAATGGTTCCTTCAGGTCCACTATTTAAGGATTTTCTCGGGTATTTATGTGGCTATTTTCAAAAACAATCTCAAGGGATTTTTGTGAAAGTTCCTCCAGGGTTTTCTCCAATCGTTTCCTCCAGATCACCTTTCAGTTTTATTCCCCAAGTAACCACAAGCATTATATCATAACATTAATTCAATCGTATTCTAGTTTAGCTAATGCAAGATAACTTTTATTCTACATCTGTCAAGTAATGAGGCGTTTAATCTACATTATGAAAGCATGGAAGCATTATGGGATTTTGACAGTTCAGTATAGTTCTATAAGGCCGTTGTTTAATGCTTCATTGCATTATCATGTTAAAGGCTTTATGGCAATCAATAATGCAAGCGTTTATTACTTTATATATGTCTTTACTAAAGCTTCCATCGCTGTAAACAGAGAAAACACTCAGTTCGAAGAAAAAAACTGTAAAACATTTTAAGAAACAGAACCATTCAAAAGAAAAGAAAAATAGACCCAAATTTTCATGGATTGCTGCGTAGCACTTAGATTATCATGCTCAGATGTTGCTGTTTGAAAATTTATATTTTATATTTTTTTTGGGTTTCTGGTTGGGGCATGAAGATGATGAAGACAATCAGATGCTGAGGGCAAAAAAACTTATGTGGGGTATTGGTTGCCTTATTTAACATAGTGCTTAGATTTCATAAAAGAAAGGATTGCAGCGCTGCGCTCCTTGTATTGTTTTTTTTTTATTTATTGTGTTTTTTGAGCACGTATGGAAACAAAAAGAACAGAATCAATATAGACGAATTTATATCTTCGTTTGTGGAATCAATCGATTCTGTATTCGCTTGTTTTCGACTAGGATGAGTTTGGGAGAGTAAGATAATTGGTAGCATGCCGACCCCAGCACAACTTTTAGAGCTGCCGAAAACACAACTCAATAAAGGCACGATCTGAGTAAACTTTACTTTATGTTGCACATTTTTCCAGGTGCAAAATACATCGTCATCGTAGCACACAGCGTTAGCGCGTCCGCCTTCCATCGTGGTCCAGTTTCAGCAGTCTTGGTTCAATTCTCGAAATAGAATAAAAAAAATCAGAGTGAGAGTATCGAAACAGATAAAAATAGATAGAAAAATGACAAAAATACTTTTTTTCCTTTTGTTGACATGATGTCTTAAGTATACATTCTATACGATTTCATTGCATTAGCTATATGGTATAAGCATTTTATATGCTTTAGCAATCACCACAGTAAAGCTTGCTTTAAATCAACAATAGTAGCGCCACTTTCGACTTTAAACCTACTTTAATGGTTCCTAAATGACAAAACAACTTTATATCGCTTGTCATATAATACACTATAAAGCGAAATTAATGCTCTATATCCAGCGTCATGGTTACTTGGGTCAGACCTTCCTTCAGGGATTTCTTCATAATTTCCTTGAAATTTCCTAGGAATACATCAAGAAATTTATCTATGAATATCTAGAAGATTCTCCAGTTGTTTTTAGGTATTATTCCAAACTTCTTTTTTTTTTCAATGGTTCTCCAAAGCTTTTAATTGTTTGTTGCAGGATTTCCTTTATAAAATTTAACCAGTAGTTCAAGGATTTTTGTGTACAAAACCCTGCAGAAACTGTGTAAGATTTTTCTCTAAGAATTCCTTCAGAGATATCTCTAGGAGTTCTTACAAGTAATCCTCCAGGGATCCCTCAGGGATTTCTTAAAGAACTCCTCCAGTACTTGTGTCTGCGATTTCAGCAGACATATTTTTAGAGATTGCTTCAGAAATTTCTTTACGTATTTTTCCAGGAATTCGTCCAGAATTTTAAAAAGTTTTTTTTTGCAGAGTTCCTCCATAAGAATTTCATTATTTTTTTTTCTAAAAATCAAGGGTATTTTAAGCTGTTTCTTCAGTTATTCTCCTAGATATTAGCCAGCCCAAGTAACAGCATTCAGTTAAATAAACTAGAAGAGGTTATTATAACCATGAACCCTCTACAAGACTTATTGGTCATGTAAATGTTACTTGGGGTAGACATTTATACCAGGAGTTCCCAAAGGTATCTCCTGGAGTTTAAAAGGATTCCTTGAGTAAATCCTCTATTGTTTTTTTTTTTAATTCTTTCAGAGATTCCTTAAAGAATGTACAAGCTCTGGAAGAATTTCTGAAAAATCTGCAGGAATAATTAAAAAAAATCTTCAGGTGTGTTTAAGGACATCCAAGGAGATACAGTTGAGTCTCTTACTAAACGAATTCCTATTAAACGGACTCTTATTAAACGAACTCCTACTAGATAGGGGTGAGCGTTATAGGAGACTAAGAGCTTATGGGATTTCGGCTTTTTGGGGGTGTGACCTATTATCTCGGGTGTGTTAAGAGTTAGCGCAATACTTTCTTCGGCAAAGTTTTTGGGCTTGATAAGATCTACCATTTAGAACTTTGGTTCATATGATTAGTTGGCAACTTGGCCACTAGAGGGACCATCAACAGTTTGATGCTAAATTGCTCTACAGGAACCATATCAGGTTGTCAAGTATACGTTGCGACAGCTCAAGACCCTAATAATTTTAAAGGATACTGTCTTCGGGAAAGTTGTTGGGTACGCCAATAACTTACTGACAATGAGTTACGAAATTCGAAATTCCTCCACTGGGCGGCGCTAGTGAGCAAGTAAATTTTCAAAACCTCATATCTCAGAATCCCGATTACTTAGAAAGTTGGTGTCTTCGGCAAAGTTGATCAGTATGACAATAACTTACATAAAAATAAACACTTGTTTCGCAATTCTGCCACTAGGCGGCGATCACCGGTATTTTTTCGACTTTTTTAGGGTTTTCCGGCTCAGCAAAAGTAGTGTCGCTCCCCCCGATGACTTAGAAAGTTGGTGTATTTGGCAAAGTTGATCAGAATGACATAAATTTATATAAAAATAAACACTTGTTTCGCAATTCTTTAATTTTTTAATTCTTTTAATTCGTCCAGTAGTTTCAACTGGCATACTCTTAAAAGTTCCACGAAGGATTCCTTTAGAGTCCAACAGACATAAAATGTGCATGCTGTCCAGGTGCAGAATTTCAAACCAAGTATCTCATCAATGAAGAATACAGTTTCTCCAAGATTGCAGAATTCTGAGCTATGAGATTTTTAAAATTTGCGTGTTTACTGGTGCCACCTAGAGGCAGAATTCTGACACGAGTGTCCCATTTTGTGCAAGTCTATGTCATACTGATCAACTTTGCCGAAGACACCAACTTTCTAAGTTATCAGCATTCTGAGCTATGAGATTTCTAAAATTTGCATGTTCACTAGTGCCGCCTAGTGGCAGAATTGCGAAACAAGTGTTTATTTTTATGTAAGTTTATGTCATACTGATCAACTTTGCCAAAGACACCAACTTTCTAAGTTATCGGGATTCTGAGATATGAGGGTTTGAAAATTTACTTGCTCACTAGCGCCGCCCAGTGGAGGAATTTCGAACTTCGTAACTCATCGTCAGTAAGTTATTGGCGTACCCAACAAATTTCCCGAAGACACTATCAGGGTTATCGGTAGCTGTCGCATATCGTAACGTTTGCTTGACAACCTGATATGGTTCCTGTAGAGCAATTTAGCATCAAACTGTTGATGGTCCGTAGCGGCCAAGTTGCCAACTAATCATATGAACCAAAGTTCTAAATGGTAGATCTTATCAAGCCCTAAAACTTTGCCGAAGAAAGTATTGCGCTAACTCTTAACACACCCGAGATAATAGGCCACACCCCCAAAAAGCCGAAATCCCATAAGCTCTTAACAGGTATCAGGTATCAGAAGGCCGGCTCCAGAGGCACGTTATCCTCCATCTGGGACATTTGTGCCATCGCCATACATATGAGCCTATTTCATCATTTACCTGAGGGAAAATGGGACAAGGGATGGGAATTGGGAAAGGGAAAGGTGATGAAATAGGAAGGGGTGCCCTAGAAGAGGGAATGAACGCTCATAGCCCATACCACAACGGGGTTAATCAGTGCCCTGAAAAGGACACTGTAAAACGCATAAGCGTAAAAAGAGCCTATAGCTCATTGGAGGTAGCTTGCGACGCCATGCGACTTTCAATATGACATAGAAAGGCACGTCATCAAAAGCATCCTCAATATTCAAGAAATCACCCAAGCAAAAACTACGTTTGAGCGAGTGCTTTCTTGAAAACGTATACAACTTTGTGTAAAAGAGTCATAGTGGACATCCCAAATTGGGAGACATGTGAGTTCACATGAACAGGCATGTTAGCCAGACGAACATCACAGATGTGATAATCGACAATGCGTTTCAAGCATTTCAGAAAGAACGAGGTAACCAGATAAATCTGGAACTTATTCCTTCTTTTTACAACGCACGCACCCTTTCGGGATAAAACTACAGAGTAACCCCCAAAAAGCCGAAATCCCATAAGCTCTTAGTCTCCTATTAAGCGGATTCCTATTGCGCCCCCGACCAGTGATCTTATAAGAGTCTCGACTGTATTTCTTATGCAGGATCATTTTCAAAAAAAAAACTTGTAGGAATCTCTGCACAACTGCGGAAACAACTGAAGAAATTTCTCAAAGAATTCTTTGGAAAAACCGTGGTAAGAATTTCCGAAGCAATATGGAATATGTAAAGAAATTCTATAAGAATTTCTTAAAAACTCCATGGAAAAATCTTTGAAGAAATCTGATGGTCTTGACGCAATCCCCAAATTTCTGAAGAAGTCCCTGGAGATAAAAATATTTCCTCAAAGGAATTTCAGAAGGAATCCCAGCAGGAATTTTTGCAAGAATCTCGGTAAGAATTTCTGAAGATATTTTCAACATAATCCATGTAAAAATCTTAAAAAGTGCGTTTGAATGAATCTCTGGAGGATTATCTGAAGAAATCCCCGAGACTTTCTTGAAGAAATCCCAGGAAGAATTTCTTAACTTCCTGGAGAAACTACTCCTTCTTAGTCCTTCTTGGAATCCCTAGAATAAAATATTGGGAAACTCAAAGGAAAACTCCTGGAGTAATCATTTGATAGTATTCAAATTCCTGAAAATATTTTTGAACAAATATCTTAAATAATCCTAGGAAAATATTGGAGTTAGATGAAATGCCGGATGAATTTCTGGGGTAATATATGAAGAAATATCTGGAGGAAACCCTGAAGAAAACTCCTGCTGGAATCTCAGGGAGAATTCCTGCCTGAATCACTGAAAGTATTAATGCAAATATCTCTGGAGGAATTCCAGCAGTATTTTCCCTGAATTTCTGAAGATTAATTAAATTACTAATCTCTGAAACTCTTTTCTGCACACGTGGGAATTTTCAATGGAATAGCTAGAGCAATTCCTGAACATATTTCAAGACTTTCTGAAGAAAACCCTTAACGAATTTCTAGAGAAATATTTGAATTTTTTTCGTAAGAAAACACTGAAAAAAAATATTAAAGACCTTGAAAAATATCTAAAGAAATCCCTGTAAAAAGTTCTGAAAATAATCCCTTGAGAAACTTCCGAATTTAACGAATCGCTAGAAGTGGATTAACGCTTCTAGTGAAATAACCCATAGAAACCTAGAAAAGAATCCCATCTCAAGAAAGGTGACAGAATAGAATGCGAGAGCTTTAGATCGATCGCAATTCTTAATGCCACCTACAAAGTGATATCCCATGTCATCTTCCGTTTTCTTTCACCCACAGTTAATCAGATTGTGGGACCCAAGCAACACACATGTTATATAAAAGTTACGACAGCGCAAGTTTTGGTTGTATAGATGTTTATTTTACGTCATTTAAACACAATGTTAAAATTACGTCAAATAAATTTCTATACAACCAAAACTTGCGCTGTCGTAACTTTATTATAACATGTTTGTTACTTGGGGAAGTTATAAAGCCGGCTTCATTGACAGCCGCTCGACAACAGACCAAATCTTCACCGTGTGGCAAATCCTTCAAAAATGCCGCGAATACAAAGTCCCAACGGTGGTGCACCTGTTCATCGACTTCATCGGCGGCGTCCGACAGTATCGGCTGCAAAGATCTGTGGAAAATCATGGACGAGAACGGCTTCTCCTGGAAGCTCATTAGATTGATCAAAGCCACGATGGACGGTGTAAGAAACTGCGTAAGGGATTCGGGTGATTTGAATCTCGCCGGGGACTACGACAAGGTGATGGACTCTCAAGCCTGCTGTTCAACAACGCCCTGGAAGGTGTTATGCGAAAACCCGAGCTCAACAGCCGAGACACGATTTTCACGAAATCTGGCTATTTGTCTGTTTTGCATTTGGAACGGTGGCAGCATTGTACACCCTCCTTAAACGTGACTCACGGTGAAAGCGTTGGAAACGAAGTACATGCTGGCCTGCAGGCGGAACCACGAACGACAGGGCAAGCCTAGGCAGCAGTGTTAGGATTCGAGGTGGTGAAGGACTTCGTTTACCTCGGCTCCTCATTAAAGACAGACAACAACGTAAGCCGTGAAATACAAGGGTGCATCATCAATGGAAGTCGGGCCTACAAAAATAACAAGAAGACCAACGAATGTCATCAATATGTTAAAAGATAGCTTAGTTTCCGGAGAAACGGAGCCAAAACAACTTTTAATATATATCACAGCGTGTGATAGGAACCCTGTACCAGTTATGGGTACATTTATTAACTTCAGTTCCCTTTCGCACTATTTGCATGCATTCCTTATGGTACTAGCCATAACTGGTACACTATTTATGGCGAAAAAAGGTACAAGGAACCCGAAATATTAAGGAAAATGATTTGTTTCTACCGTAATTTGAGCAAAATGTGGAGTTTAAATGAGTGTAACCATCTTTTGTGAACGTAATCTGTTGTTCACAAAATTTTTCTTGTCGATTTACATAGTTAAAGGGTGAAAACCAACTATGGCAAATAATTGGTACTATAACCATAATTGGAAAACTTACCTTAGAACAGGTAGTGTCCAAAGCGGGAGAAGTTGGGAAGATTTGGATAGCCAGGTCAGTACATCGATAGACCAACAGATTTTTAACGAGATCGATACAGTTCGTCTCTTATGACACGCACATGTCTCCAAAAGCAGTTGACCACACTACTACATATAGGCAAGTACTGCGTTTGTTGAAGGGGCAGCTTGGTCGTTTGTGGCACACTATATTTAATGGAGACGCCAGGCCTTCCAAACAAGCTGTTTATCTTCTAGTCGGAGGGATCATAGCTAGGATCATGGTGTAGGTTATTATTTTCGAGATTCGGAGTGTGTGCCAGGTGCCTGTGCTGTGGCTTGGCAGCTGGCAGTGTCGCGAGAGTATTCAGTGAATTCCTGCGGGTTTACGTTTCGCTAGGGAGCGTCCATAAATTACGTCACGCCAAAATTGCCACATTTTTCGTATGCGAGCTCTGAAAATTTTAATGGGTGATCACACTTCACTGAACCCCCCCCCCCCCCCCCCCTTTACCCCTCTGCCAAAAAGCGTAACGTAACTTATGGACGTTCCCTTATATGCGAGTTGATTTAACAGCTTCGAACAGCGCAGTATCATAAAGTCGAAGGCCGTAATGTCCAGATCTTATTTACGCATATATTTGTGCCATCACGTTCAAACATGCAGATGCTCAAAGACATAGAAATGGAAACACAAAGGATTTTATGACACATCCAAGTTTCTGGACGTTTTTTAGCAAAAAAAAAACTCGTCCTGCCCTTATGTCCTTGGCACATTATAGACCCCCCCCCCCCCCTGACGTTATGAGCACGCTCCGTATGAGCCATTTTTGTGATTGTCACCCCCAACCTACCCCAATGCAGGTGAAATCGATGAATTTAAAAGGAATTTGGATAAAGCTATGTTCATTTAGAATCCGGAATGACAAAATCACGTATATCTTAGGGATGGAATAACAAACATAAAAGGTGAAGCCCTCAAAACAAAGGTTATTTATTGTACTTCCATGAAAAAAAATCATTGAAATTATTTATTTTTATTTTTCACACATTTTCTCACTTTTTCAGTGTTGACCTCTTTAAAAATCTGAAGTGCCTTGACTAGTCTGACTAGGATTCCAAAGAAAAAATGCCAAACGTTGTTTTTATTGCGAAATGAGGGGCAATTCAGTGAATTGAGAAAACGCGAAATTTGAGTGTTTTTTTCGTTGATAAACACTACCCATCTGTGACGATACCACTGAACGTCTCCGGCTGTCATGGCAGCTCATCAAAATAGGTAAAACCACTACATATCCCTTGTGTGCGTTTTTGAAAAACAGCACGCGATTCTTGAGGCTGTCATCCTTGTATGAATTGGTTCTCATCATCTTGTTGCGAAAAAACCATGCCCAGAGTTCGAACTTCTTGCCAAATCTTCAAATTCAAAGCAGATTTATCAATGAACCCAAGCTTTTTTCTTCCAAGGACACTTCCTTATGCCATGGTTAACAACATCTGTGCACATAAAACATAATGGTTTTGACGATATTAACATTTTTCGCGACTGTCGTACCTGACCACGCTAAATTTTCAACGTGTTTGTGCAAGATTTTTTTCCTCTTCTTGTCTTCAATCTGAAATAACTTTTCACTCGTTGCAAGAAAATCGATGAAATTTTCACCATTTAAAGAGGATTAGTGTATTATCAGAGTGCTGCAAAATAATGATGATTATGTTCATTGAGAGCGCCACTAGAAAATGTGACATGATTCCGGATTCTAAGTGAACATAGCTTTAGCTGACCCTGCCTAGATGAAGCAATAGAATTGCATCGTTCATGATAGGGTTCATCGCTTGTGGCGCTCATGTCATCAAAGTCACTATGTACGCAAGCACTGTGCGGGGGCAACTTGGTTGTTTGTGATACGCTATCACCGGTGATGTTGGATGGAGGCCCCTGGCCTTCTGTATAAGCGGTTTACAGTGCTATTGATCTTATAACTCGCATGATCACCAGATATTTACTTAACAAGAAGGTCTATAACTCCGTGTAAAGGGGCTGTTCATAAACCACGTAGACCAAAATTTGGCCATCTCAGACCTCCCCCTCCCTCCTCGTAAACTTTTGTCCATACAAAAAATTTGAAATTTGTTTGGAGTGTAGACTTTGGCCAGACCCCCCTCGCCCCAAAAAGTCTACGTGGTTTATGAACGGCCACCAACAGTAAATATTAATGTACACCAGAGATGGACTGATTTTCAGAACTCAACTCGAACACAAAATATACTGCACTCTTCGATACGGATACGAGAAGTTCGTGTTCACACAGTTTTCAAAAGCCATGCATTCGAACAAGGCGCTTACTGTAGCATCATCAACGCCGCCTATTGTCGAATAGCTGAAACATGGTCGAGCCGACGAAAAGACCAACCATGCGTTCACATTAACGTTCGACGAACTTCTGGTTTCACGCACAGTGCTGCCAGATATTTAAATACATCGAAGCTTCATATTGGTTGTACAGGTACAGCTGGAATTTTTCACACGCGAAAATCCTTTTTTCTCCTAGACCGTGCGTCGGACGTACGTCGGGCGTAGTGCGCTGGATAGAGAACCAGATCCGACGTTAGGTTTAATGAATGGATTTGGAAAAAGTCGATTATCGCGTTTTAGGAAATCAAAAACAATCCAAATCGCGAAGGTTACTTATCACCTGGCAGAGGGCGCAGTTATCTCTAGTTTGAAAATAGGCTAGAGGAACTGGTTCACTTTGCGTGAATGAGGATGAAGCATCTGTCAAATTAAGCATTTTATTATATGAAGTTCTCCTTTATCTCCTCGTTTAATTCATCCACACAGAAAAAAATAAATGCAACCCGCCCGATGTAACTCATTCCGATGTACTAAATAATCAATGTACATCGAGTACATCGTTTTGATGTAAAATCTTTTGTTCTTATGTGTACATCGTCCGATGTAATATTCAAGCAACCGACGGATTGATCGGGTTGCAGCAGTTCAGATGTAATATTACACAACAGTTTTTTCTGTGCACATACATCCAATTGTAATTCCTCCAGCCTATAGTGCGATTTTCACTCTGGAATTCTATAGATGGGCGGGGATAATATAATGATATTATCATCCTTGAAGTATAACTTTGACATTTTTAAATTATTAATTTACACAGACCCTTGAAAGTGGTCGGTCAATCTGAAGAACACGGTAAAAAAATCCGAACAATATGAAAATGTGTTCAGTTTGGCAACTCTGACAACCCCAAACATCGACGAACATCCAATCAAAACAAACTGTCAGGAAAAATGAACCTGCCGCTGTCAGCAGACGCACTTTTTGATCGTCGTTTCGTTTTGTCGGTTGCTTGCTGATGGCTGAGGGAGCGGAGAACGTCAAACCAGTCGCAGCGAGAGAAAAGCAAATCAGATTGAATCGAAAATCCGTCGCCGTCGGGTGTGTATCGGTTTTCGGGTGCGCGTTATTTTTCTTTTAAATATTCAAGTGAATGTCCTTTAGATTATTGGTGTTTTAACGGACGTTTGGAGGATTTGTGATTGGCGTGTGAAAGTAAGTCGTAAAATATCCGGCAAGCGAAGGAATTCGACTTGTTGAAACTAGGAATTCGACCGAATTTGGAGCGATCCGAGATTTCGCTGGAAAAAAGTGAAAATTGTGCGTGTTGGGAATTTGGGGCGTGTGACGGTGTCTGGCTGACGGAAAAGCGGCTGAAAGCGAGTGAAAATTAATTAAATTGTATCGCACCAAGTGGTTTACCCTACTGGAAGTGCGTTCTAGTGCAAGAAAGTTGAAAATTCTCAACTTTAGTGAAGCGCTAGGAGAAAAGTTAAACAGCAGTCGTCGAGAAGTTGTCCATTCATCGGTTGTCTAGAGCGGGGTGAGAGTACTGCACTAGCGCAGCAGCAGCAAAAAGCAACACACAAAAATAGCTTCCGGATGATGGTGATGGCTGTGATGATCGCAGTGATGACTGTAATGACGGTTTAAACGACCTAAACAAACGAAGGCATCGGAGTACGCATTGGTTGTTTGGAATAACATCGAGAAACTTTTTCGCAATGGGTAAGTAGAATTTAATGTTTAATTGTGCAATATTCTATTCTGCTGCAAAGTCTTGTCCAAATAAGGACTTGAAAAACTTCTGCTCCACCCAGTCTCCCTATGGAGTAGTAAAAGTCACATGAAGTTTCATTGAACCCTTCGAGAAAATACAACCAAACCCAACCTGCCGGGAACGTTCGAGAGTGGGAGACGACCAAGCAAAGAACCATTACGATTCGACAGTCTCCTGTCCATATTGTACGGGAGATGAGAGTGCAAACAGGAAAGAAAACAGAACCTAAATTATGGTTCTGAACACAACATAGCACGGTGCTTGTGAAGGTGTGGTGCCAAAACTGAAGCATAAAACACTGTACTTTAACTGAGAAGGAGGTGTCGAATAAAGGAAGGTGATGCACAATGCAATGACTGGAAGTATTGTCGAACTATAGTTAAAGTATTAAGGTGTGCATATGATCCAATACTCAAAAGGAATACGTTGAAGAACATAAATGAATATAAGTACATACCCTCAACAACAGAGTACATCAAAAGGCAGGATAAAAATTGAATTGCTGTTAATGGCATATGAATAAGAAAGTAGAAATCAAATATCTGGTCTCCATGAAACCACTGTCGATGCTATGGAAAAGTTTTTTTAATTAGAGAAGAGTAATCATTTAATTTTGACCAGCCAAGCTGTTCGGATCAGCACGTTGCATCTGATGATGGCTGAAGCGTAGTAAGCATAAGCGCGTGACGTACGAGAAATGCATGCGACTGCTATTTCCATTCACCGATAAAAGCCAATCAAATTAAATAAGCGAGCCAGTAAAAGTAAGCCATCTCAAAAAATAAATATGTCGAAAACGCAATCTTGTCTCAATGAAAGGACATCTCGGAGTCATGGATCAATATCCAACTGAAAGGGACTTAAGTATTTCGTCCTAAATCACGACAATAGCAATAGTATACTACCTACCAAGATGAATACTCCGTAATGATTGATAAAAATCTGACTGATGAAGTGATGACATATGATGAAATTTAAAGCGAGTCGTGATAATGAAAAAGCTTGTCGAAACAAATGTTAGATATATAAACATATCAGCTGATAAAAGCCAATATATTTTGCCTCTACGGAAGAATATGTCGATGCAATGGAAAAAGATTCAACTAGAGAATGACTCCAATGACCGAAATTCATCTATGTGTGAAGAAGTAGAATAAGTGTAAAATGAACCAACATAAAAAGATAACAAAAAAAAAACACATCACAGTGAAGTGATAGGAACTATTCATCCTTCAAAAATATACGATATTTTGACGAAAATACGAAACGCCTACGTTTTCACTGACACTAAGAAACAACCAGATAAACAAGTATGCTCTATTGAATAACCAATGAATTGGGAGATTAGGTCGGAATTTTTACTGAGAGATTCGCCATTATTCCTACAGTATGTATAGTATAACCTCCAAACCAGACATGATGTATGTCAGATAACTTGGATTAAAGTTCGCACTGAAATAATAACACGAGTTCTCCAATTCATTTTCATTCATACATCGATTTATTGTTGGCCGGACACGAGTTTTCGTTATAAATTATCAACGACCATACAAACAATACCTCGGAAACTATATAGTATAGCCGAGCTGCAATCACCGACGGTGCTGCAATCGTATACTCCTCGAGGTTTCCTCCAAAAGCTTCCGCTAGGCACTGACAGGGCACCATACTGATCAAAGAAAAGTATGGTTTATGAAGGGAAAATGTTTGAAATTAAGTTCTGAAAGACCAATAATGTTTTCATACTACTAACAAAACAAAATGTGGAAGTTTTCCAATATAAAATTTTATACAAATTTATATAGGTCGAACTCGATTATCCGGGGAATTGAAGAAAAATCACCCAGATTATCGAACCATTTTCATTCCTTTAATACTTTTTTTTGTGTTGAGGAAACTCCATTGCTGTACCCAGGGTGTCTACTACCTGGAAAACCGGGGATCCTCAGGGATTTTTATTTACCAGGGAAAACCTGGAATGCTCAGGGAATGTCGTGAACAATCAGGGAAATTTTGAACCGATGAAAAAAAATAAAACATTGGATAGTGGAGCGGACCTGGTGTGATGGTTAAAGCACGTGACTATCACGCCGAGGACCTGGGATCGAATCCCACTCCCGACAAACTCACAAAATGTGAGTTCTTCCTTCGGAAGGGAAGTAAAGCGTGGGTCCCGAGATGAACTAGCCTAGGGCTAAAAATCTCGTTAATGCAGACAAAAAAAAAACATTGGGTCGCATGAATAGAAAGTGGCGAACTTTTCTATATGTAAAACTGCTCAGAAGTAGAGTCCACAGAGTTTACAGAGTTTCGTTGGTATGATTTCCTTCCGTATTTTTCGGCCATTTGTCTTAGTATTCTTTTATGAATACCTCCCAAAGATTCTTCCGGATTCCTACCAGCATTTTTCCGAGAAGAAATGTTTCGGTATTCTTCCTTGAGAATCTTCCAGGATTCCTGAATTACGATCGATTTTTCCTGGTTTTTTACGGGGATCATAAAGTTTTTTTGCCAGAGGTTTTCCCGATATTTCTACAAAAATTCCATGCGTTTTCACCGGGATTCATGGGTTTTCTGTAAACATATACGCAGTCATTAGAGTTGCTCTTGGGATCTTGAAGATTTTGCGCGATTCTTTTCAGTGTTCCCCTTGGGACTTCCTCAGGAAATCGTCTTGGAATTTCTTCCGGCTTTGCCACAGGAGTTATTATTGGAATTTTAATTAAAGCTCCTCCAGAAGTTCTAAGGAGTTTTTTTACTCTGTAGGAACTCCTTCCGGTAATTTTCCGCAGTTTCTCCTGCAATTTCTTCAAAAAAATTTCCGATAGTTGTCTTCTGTTAGTCCTGGGACGTCTCTCAGCTCAGAGTTTTTTGAATTTATGCTGGACTTCCTTCTAAGATTTTTTCCGTGGGGTCTCCTGGCATTTTTGCAGCAGTTTATGGAGTTCTTCCTGTGTTTTTTTTTGCAGTGATCCACTTGAGATTATTGTTTACTGGTTTTCTCGGTATTATTACCAAAACTCTTCCCGGAATGTACCAGAAATTATGCCAAGATTCTGGATGCTCCTTTGGGGATTTCTTTAATAGTTCAACGCGAACTTCTGGCAGAACTTTTTCAAATAGTTTTTTTGGAATGTCTCCTGGGATAACTTACGGGATTTTTTTTAAAGAAATTCCCGGAAAATATCTGAAAGAATTTCTGTAAAATTTTGCGTAAAACTCCTCAAAGACTTATTGGAGAAATCTTGAGAGAAATTTTGAAAGAAATCCTGAAAGAAACTGTGACATCTCAGAAAAAAGTTCCGGAGTAATTCCAAGAAGAAATATTAAGAACTTTGGGAGATGAATCTTTCCCGACGTTTCGATCCGTTTGGGATCTTTTTCAAGGGTTCGATCTGTTACTGTTTTTTCGTAGTAACAGATCGAACCCTTGAAAAAGATACCAAACGGATCGAAACGTCGGGAAATATTTGAACAACTCGTTTTTAATTCCCATCAAACTGCTAAGCCATCTCCCAAAGTTCTTTATCATAACAGTCGAAACCCAATAAGCAAGAAATATTAAGGAAATTTAAGGAGGAACTCTGAAAACCCCGAAGAGAAATCCCGTGTCCATAAAGAGAGAAAACGTACAATATTTATGAAAGCGTTTTATTAAAAAGTCCTTGGAAGCGATTTGGTGGAATCTCTTAAATAATAAATGTTACGCATTTTTCATTAAGTTTCGAGGATATTTCTGTATAGTTCTTGAGGAAATTTGGTAAAACTTGGACTAGTGTTTGAATTATGAACATTCAAAAATTTCCTCACCAGGTAAACTCAGGGAATTTTAGTTTGTCTCATGAGTAGCCATCCTGGTTCCTACAGGAGATTCCTGCAGCAATTCCCTCTGTGAACTACTCCAAGAATTCCTGCTGGGGATTCTTCCAGAACTTCTATCCGTGGTTTACTCTAAGAATGCCATCCAGGAATTCCAGCTGAGGATTTCTCCAGAAACTTCGTCAGGGGCTTCCACCAGAAATTTCTTCTGTGGATTCCAGAGGGTTTAACAAAAGTTTAAAATAGGATTCCTCCAAGATTTTTTTTTTTTAAAACTCCTAGGGGATTCCCAGAAGGGCTTCTGGTGGAAAACTACTAAATGATTACCGTAAAGTACTCCAAAAGAAATTCCTGAAGGAATAGAAAAAAGAACTCCTGGAGGATCCTTACAATGAGCTTTCAGAAAGAGCTTCTGAACGATTTCCACAAGGACCCTATGTTTCGTCCCTACGATGTATGTTTTTTTTCTCCTGAGGACAAGATGACGACGAACTATTTCACTGCAACTACTTTAGCGCACATCATATGGTGATATGGCAATGAAACTGCAAAAAACTGAAGAATTTTCAGAGAAAAACTTCTAAAGGATTCATAAAAAGAGCCCCTGGACCATATACAGAATCGACTCCAGGAGGGCTCCAAGAAGGCACTTCTCGGTCTTTTTTTTCGAAAGAACTCCTGCAGTATTACAGAAAGAACTGGATGAGCTTTACATAAGGAATTACAGAAAGGAACTTCTGGAGATTCCCACAAGGAATTCGTGTAGGATGTTCAGTGGCCACTCCTAGAAGATTCCCAACTTCTACTAACGAATTTATGTATGGATTCCAGGATAAGCACCTGTAGGAATCTCATGAAAATCTTCTGCTAGAATCTCATAAGATCCTCCTGGACAAAACGTGAAACGTTTCCTAAAGTAATTTCAAAAGAAATTTTTCGAAATACTTCAGAACGGACTTCCGTTGAAATCACAAAAAAAACACCATCCAGGAATTCCAAGAAGATTTTCTAGCGGAACCTCAAAAAAATTTCCGCGAAGAATCCTAAAAAACTTCTGAAGAAACTCCTTACAGTTACACCTGTAGAAATTTTGGTATTTCAAGAGGATCTTTTTAGTCAACCTTAGGAAGAATTCCAGCTGCTGGTGAATCCCAATTGCTGGTGCAACTCTTGAAGAAATCTCTGTTCAGGAGAAATTTGAAAATTATATCTGGTTTACTCTCTCAAACAACTCAAATCTCAGAAGGAACTTGAACAAATCGCAGCGTATCGCAATAAAAACTTTTCATGGCATATCTAGTGATAACAAAGTCGAATCGTACGAGAAAAGCTTGAGGAATCCAAAACATATTCTAGGATGAATCCCAGAAGGAAGGAGCTTAGAAAAAAAATACATACAAATCCTATGAGATTTCCTACTAGTATCTCAGATGAACCTGCTAATGGAATCCTTGACGGTATTCCAGGAGTAATCACAGAAGAAACTTATTGAGTAATTCTTGATTAAACTTCTAATGGAAATCGTAGAGGCTCTTCTGGAGAATCACCTGAGTTACTCATGATGGATTTTGCGGAGGAACTTCTGCAGGAATTCTATGAACTTTTTCATGCAATGGCAGGGAATAAGAGCTCCCAATCAGCAATCGTGCAGTTCTGAAAAACTAAGTTAACCTTCCTATTGCATCATGTTGGAAAGAGCTCGCTGACGTAGTGTACGGCTTGGTAAAAAAGTTACCCTAATGCAAAAGGAGGCCAGTCTGACCTGTTCCGCAATGCTGATAGCAGAGGTGCAACCAATCGCTCACGAATTTAATTTGAGCACTATAACAGATCCTCAATACGCACCGACAAATTATAACTACTCAGTTACTTAGTAGGAGTTTTTTATAGTCCAGTTTGATGTGATCAAATTTGAATTTCCCCACATAGCGTTGACTCACCCTAATAAGTCACCTGTGTCGACAAAAACCCCCTTCGTCCAATGCGTTTCACTGCCTACACACAATGCACTCAAAAGAAATCCTTCACAAGTTACTCAACCCGTTTTTTTATCAAAAGAGATGCATTATTTTGCAACGAAAACACCAAAGAAAGGCCTTCGACACACGATAATGCACCGGAGCCAGCCAGCCAGCCAACCAAGTAGGTATGCAGGTATGCGTGAAAATTGCATTCACAATGCGCCAAGAAACACGAGACCATCAGGACGACATACATAAGGCACCTCCTCACATCACGCATCCTTTCGCAGTGGTGTGGCTTGCTTGCCTGAAGCCAGACGACGCGTTGTTCGTATTAAAACACCAGAAACGTACATTACGAATTCCATCGTGCATCAAGGCTATAAGCGCATCCCGTGCATACGAGGGATGCTGCATCTTGTCATCTCCTTTACAAACAACAATCTTAAGCATCTCTACGTATAGCTGCTATACCATCAGCATACTTTCGTCTTCGATGCCGTCGTTCAGACGCCTTGGGGTTTTTCTTTTCTTGTGCGCGTCTTTCCTCCCACCCACACCAACAGCCAACGTTATGTTATTGTGTACCCCCGCGCCCGCGCCGCTACCGTTGTTTTTACACGGCTTTTAGCGTGTAAAGTTGAGGGAGAGAAAAAAAAACTGAAGATGCATGCGACCGGGGTCGCTCTCCAAACAAGCCACTACCACAGGGCTCTTGAACACCATCGCC